>NC_057802.1:24352123-24353942 GCF_018294505.1 Triticum aestivum
AAGTAGTACTTATTAAAAATAAACTACTTCTATAGTAAAATAAAGTAGTTTTATTAAATCAACTAGTTCAACTACTAAGCACTTACTATAAATAAAATAAAGTAGTACTTACTAAAAATAAACTAGTTTAACTAGTTCTATTATTTATCGACCCCCCCCTCATGTCATAGTTATCGCGGAGGGGGTATATCGAGAACGACATACCCGATAAAAAATAAGAAGAGGAAGAAGAAGAAAAAAAGAGGAGAAGAAGAAAGGAATAGAGGAGAAGGTCGAAGAAAAAAAAGAGGAGAAGAAGAAAGGAATAGAGGAGAAGAAGAAAAAATAGAATATTTTCTTCTTCTCCTCTTTTTTCTTCTTCTTTTTTCCTCTTCTTATTTATTTCTCCTCATTTTTCCTCTTCTTCCTCTCCTCTTCTTCTCCTTCTTCTTCTCCTTCTTCCTCTCCTTCTTTTTCTTCTTCTTCTTCCTTCTTTCCTTCTTCCTCTTTTGTTCCATTTCCTTATTTTACTTTTTCCTCTACACTAACCTAAAATGCACTAACCTAAAATCAATATCTACTAAAAACCTAAATAAAAAATATGAAAAAACAGGACATATAATCATATATACACACATACGTATAATCACACATATATACATATAATCTGAAAAAAACCATAGGGGCGTGGCGGCGCGGCGGCCAGTACAGGAGGAGGAGGAGGGGATCGGGGCGGCGTTCACAGCGGGCTCGGCGACGGCATCAGTGCAGGGCGCGGCAACGGCGACGAGGAGGTAGGGCCGGCGGAGTCGGGCGAGGGCGGCGCGGGGCGGCGTCGGGGCGGCGACGGGGCGGCGCGGGACGGTATCGGAGGCAGGGCGACGACCCGGGTAATTAAGGTACAGTGATCCCCTGCTAATGATGCCATCTCACCATGGTTACTGTTGATAAACTCTCGATAGTTCAGAACGAAAACAAATCCAAAATTTAAATAAAAGCAAACAATAATTTTTTCAAATATTAAAACTAAAATGTTCGGAGTGAACCAAATATTGCATAGGTAATTATGGTGGAGAAACCACACCTTTATAAAATCCTTAAATACTATAAGATGAATAAATCAACAGTAAAAACAATTAATTAAATAGCTTTTGTAATTAATAAAACGTCAATCTAAATTATTTGAGGACTAGACTATTTTGTGGCTATGGACTAAGTTGAAATACTAATTTAGATGCTGCGTGTATATTTTACTAAAACTAAAATTAGTAGGAAACAAAACTAAAACAGAAAAGGTAATATAAATAAAAAGGTAAAGGCAAAACAGAAAATAAAACAAAATTAAAAGAAAGAAGAAAAGACCCCCCTCTCCTCGGCCGAATGGCCCAACTGGCCATCCAGGCCACTAGGCCGCCCCCCCCACTCCCCATAACCCCTGGGCGACCGAAACCCTAACCCCCCCACCCCACGACCGCACACTCCGCCCACTCCCCATGTCTCTCCTCTCCCCCTCCCGATCCGATCTGGATCGGGAACGAAACCGCTCCCCCCTCTCTCTAGCGATGCCTCGCCCACACTCCGTCGCCGGACTCCCCCATCACCGCACGCCCGCGCTGTCCCGCACCCGACCCGCCCACGAGCGCGCCTCGGCGCTCGACGACACCGCCGCCCGGACTGCCTGGACCTCGCCGGACCTTCCTCGCCGGCCTGCTTCCTCTCCGACGCCGTCGTCCCCGTCACCCTCCTCGCGCCCTGCTGCCCCATCCCTACGGCTCCCGTGAGCTCACCCTCTCCTCCTCTTTTCCTCGCGTGCACGCACTCACGGCCGCGACCTCCTCCC
>NC_057802.1:24354319-24363418 GCF_018294505.1 Triticum aestivum
GTGCCTCCGCTCGCCCCCGAGCGCCCCGCCGGCTCGCCCGGTGCCGCTTGGCCCCAGGCCGCGCCCTGCCGGCGCCCCGCGGTGCCCCATCGTCGGCGCCCGGGTCCGCTGTCGGGTGCTCGTAACCGCCCGCACCAATAGCCCACTATGGCTTCTGTGCCACTGGACGACGAGCCCCGCGCCCAGAACGTTTTTATAAAAAAAATGAATTAATAAAATTAATTAATTAGTGAATTAATTAAGTTAATTAATCCCGTTTAATTAATCTAATTAACTAGTTAGTTTAATTAAACCGTAATTAGTTTAACCTAAACCCTAATTAACCTAACAGTGTATGACAGGTGGGTCCCACTGGGCCCACACGTTAGTTTAACCAGTCAACAGCTCTGTTGACTGCTGACGTCATGCTGACGTCAGCAAACACTATTCAGGATAATGTTGGATTAAATTAATTAAATAAATTCTAAAAATGATTTAAAACTTTAGAAAATCATATAAAATAAACCGTAGCTCAGATGAAAATACTTTCTACATGAAAGTTGCTCAGAACGATGAGACGAATCCGGATACACAGCCGGTTCGTCCGCCACACATCCCTAACATATCGAACTCGCAACTTGCCCCCTCCGGTTCATCTGTCCGAAAACGCGAAACACCGGGAATACTTCCCGGATGTTTCCCCCCTTCGCCGGTATCACCTACTACCGCGATTGGGCACACCTAGCATCACGCTTTGTCATGTCATGCATCGTCATGCATTTGTTTGCATTGTATTTATTGTTTCTTCCCCCTCTTCTCTCGCTAGACACCGAGACCGACGCCGCTGCTACTCAGTACGACTACGGTGTTGACGACCTCTCATTCTTGCCAGAGCAACCAGGCAAGCCCCCCCTTGATCACCAGATATCGCCTATTCTACTCTATACTGCTTGCATTAGAGTAGTGTAGCATGTTACTGCTTTTGGTTAATCCTATTATGCTGCTTAACCTGTCCTTGCTACTACTGTTCTTACCTTTACCTGCAAACCTAAATACTTAGTATAGGATGCTAGTTTTCCATCAGTGGCCCTACATTCTTGTCCGTCTGCCATGCTATACTATCGGGTCGTGATCACTAGGGAGATGATCACGGGTATATACTATATACTTTATATACATGACACATGTGCTGACTAAAGTCGGGTCAGCTCGTTGAGTACCCGCAAGTGATTCTGATGAGGGGGCTGAAAGGACAGGTGGCTCCATCCCGCTAGAGGTGGGCCTGGGTTCCTAACGGCCCCCGACTGTTACTTTGTGGTGGAGCGAGAGGGCAGGTTGAGACCACCTAGGAGAAAGCTGGGCCTGGCCCTGGTCAGCGTCCGCAGATACTTAAAAATAACACGCTTAATGAGTTCTTGGTATTTGATCTGAGTCTGGCCATTTGGTCTATACTCACTAACCAACTACGTGGGAAAGTTATGGGCACTCGACGTCGTGGTATCAGCTGAAGCCTTCGTGACGTCAGCGACTGAGCGGCGCGCGCCGCATTGGACCGTAAGCTCGCGCTTGTATTAAGGGGGCTAGGTCTGCCTCCGGCCAAGAACGCAACGTGCAGGTGTGCAATGGGCCCAGACCGCTGCGCCATAGGGTTTAGACCGGCGTGCTGACCTCTCTGTTGTGCCTAGGTATGGCTGCGACGTGTTGATCTTCCGTGGCCGGGCATGACCAAGAAAAGTGTGTCCGGCCAAATGGGATCGAGCGTGTTGGGTTATATGGTGCACCCCTGCAGGGAAGTTTATGTATTCGAATAGCCGTGATCTTCGGTAACAGGACGACTTGGAGTTGTACCTTGACCTTAATTATGACAACTAGAATTGGATACTTAATAAAACACACCCTTCCAAGTGCCAGATATAACCTGGTGATCGCTCTCTAATAGGGCGACGAGGAGGGGATCGCCGGGTAGGTTTATGATATGCGATGCTACTTGGTGAACTTACCATCTACTCTCTTCTACATGCTGCAAGATGGAGGCTGCCAGAAGCGTAGTCTTCGACAGGACTAGCTATCCCCCTCTTATTCTGGCATTCTGCAGTTCAGTCCACCGATATTGCCCCTTTACACATATACCAATGCATATGTAGTGTAGATCCTTGCTTGCGAGTACTTTGGATGAGTACTCACAGTTGCTTTCTCCCTCTTTTCCCCCTCTCCTTTCTACCTGGTTGTCACAACCAGATGCCGGAGCCCAGTAGCCAGACGGCACCGTCGACGACGACTCCTACTACACCGAAGATATGCCTACTACTACGTGCAGGCTGCTGACGACGCCCAGGATTAGTTTTGGAGGACCCAGCAGGAGGCCTGCGCCTCTTTCGATCTGTATCCCAGTTTGTGCTAGTCATCTTATGGCAACTTGTTTAACTTATGTCTGTACTCAGATATTGTTGCTTCCGCTGACTCTTCTATGATCGAGCACTTGTATTCGAGCCCTCGAGGCTCCTGGCTTGTATTATGATGCTTGTATGACTTATTTTAATTTTTAGAGTTGTGTTGTGATATCTTCCCGTGAGTCCCTGATCTTGATCGTACACGTTTGCATGTATGATTAGTGTACGATTGAATCGGGGGCGTCACAAGTTGGTATCAGAGCCGACTACCTGTAGGAATCCCCATTTCCGACTCCTTGGCCGAAGTCGAGTCTAGTCATTGAAAAACTTTTACTAACATGGCGGTGTGGCTTACAGGCCCACGTCGCTATTGGGTGGTATTAGGATCTTTTACTCCTTGTCTATATTCTGGGACTCTGATCTCTCTTCTATTCGGGTTAAATGAATTTTGCTAAATCTAACATTAGGATCTTGTTATCACTTTCACCCGGAGAGCCCCTTATTACTGATGATCGCCTGCTGCACGTGAAGACCCTGAAGATACTCTCCGTTGTTAACCCAAGAACTTGTGATCATCGTGTTTGCAATTCCCCTTCCACCGTCAACCCTTATGGATAACTACTTGCAGTTGTTATTCTTACATTCATCCCCAGTTGGTCTTGTTATTACAAGATACCCCGAAATACTCGTCGTTGTTTCGATAATCCTTTGAGCTGACTGCCTTGTTGTTCTTTGTCACTTGAATACCCCTACGGATAATTCTCGCACTTATCGAGTATCCGCTCATCCCCCAGTTGTTCATGTGTTTCTCAATGGTCTTCGAAATACTATTCGATCCTCCAAAAATCCTTAGTAGCTTATTGCTCTGCAATACATGTCTGCTTGCATGATGGATGCTTTCCATATGTCTAGCAATATTCGTTAGTATCCTTAGGCACCGTCATTTTGATCCTTTTGATTCAACATGAGTGCGAATGCACGCAATCATCAGTTGATCCTTTTAAATTATCTTTCCGGCTCAGACGTCATTTTAAACATGAGCTGGTTCTCAACCAATCCAATTACCGTCGATTGTACCCCTAAGGCTATTCAACTTATCCATCCTGAATCAGAAAATTGCTTCTGATCCCTTGATTTGAAAATCATAATTCCTTTGCATTTGAGCTCTGGATTAGTCAGTTATTCCTATAATCCAATGCCTTTGCATTGTTACTTCCTCTGGTTGTGTGCCGATGCTCACATCAGCTCTGTTATGGACCGGCAGATCCTTTAATGGATTTTATCCGACAGCGTCCTTCATATTCAATAACCTTGTGAGCCTTCCCTCGGTTTTGGGCTTGTGATATTTACTCTTGAAAATTGTATCATCTACTTTCTCAACCTTGTTGTACTTTCGAGCTTGTGATATTTACTCTTGAAACTTGTGGTATATGTTTCTAAGAAGCCCCTATGGGTTGAACATATACCTTCTCTAAACCGTGTGAACCCGAAAGTTTTCACCAGTCATACTCTTCTGGTGCTTCGCCAGATAAAATTTCAACACTGCAACTTCTTCGAAGACGAGAAGTGAATGAAAGGTTATGCATTAAAGAAGTGGGAGTCGACCTTGAACTTTGTGTTCATGCCCATGGACCCGATGTGGAACCTATAATGGGAGCTTCTTGTAGTAATAACTATTTCTTTGATATAATATCCTTTGGTATCGGTGAATTGATCCTATGCAATCGTGGTTCCGGCCATATTTTCTCGTTGATCCCATTTCTCGGACAAGTTAAAACACTTGTCTTTTGCAAGTCAATACACCAGTCCAACCTCTACCTTGATCTACCGTCGAGTATTACCCTCTGGTATCTCGAGAATATCTAAGAACTGTGTTGCATCTTATGAGTCTCCATCAGCTATTATTTCTCACTGATTCCAATTTTTCATGGGTTCTGAGTTAGTCGCTCAAGAACACTGGTAAGTGAACCGATTCCGCAATCTAATTCAATAACTCTAAGTAATTTTCATTTCTTACGAGTTTAATAATCCTTCAAGTCATCCCAAGCCTGATCGGCTATATCATTATCGTGCTAAATTTTAACTGTGCTACCTGGTCCTTATTCCCGGAGCACAACTTTTGACGATGAGCCAAGCTTACGTCGATCTTCCTCGTCTTATCATTTCGCCTTGAACATCAAGCTTGATTCCGAGTATGTGTCGTATCCGTGCTTCCAATGACCCTTCACTTCACCATTGTTTGTTTTCTTGATGTCGTTGCTGTTCGATTGCTTCTTCGTGAAATCTTTCGACAATTGTGTCGTGATCATCATAAACATTTTGAGCTCTTCCAGGATATCAATTGAATTGATGAAGAGAAATACCATCCTTGCCGTCGGCGATTTGTATTATCATCGACCACTTTATTGCCTTCGGTTCCACACAAACTTGTTCGTGTTTCGTGTTATACCTTGAGATCCATGCTATCCAGCAATTGTTCTTCCTTACCTTGGAGTATTACCATCTTTTATGTCAAGAATGTCGTGAGGATTACTCCACCTCTTAAGAATTCTTGGTACAGTGATACTTCTCACCGTCACCACTTTCTTGGTCCTCGTGTTGATTCGAACCGGGGTACCAACAAGTGAACAGTGCTGTTTGGATTCTGCCCTTCTAACAACCCTATTGCGTTGAAGTCAATGGTCGGCCATTCATTCTTAGACTATTGATTATTGAATCACCATTCTAACATTGGTCGTGCAACCCAACCCATATTTCGGGCGCACCTTTCAACCAATGTTTAATTGTGTATGTTTTCCTCGAGCATACCTCATTATATCACTTGATCTGAGAAATCTTATCAACTTGTTCTCATAATTGTGGAAATCCATCTTTTTGGAAATCTCAATGAATGGTCACTGAGTCCATCAGCCACCTCCACATCCTCTCCTTGGTTTAATGATGAAATCTTGTTTCGGAACTTGCTTCCATGGTTCATTTCCCGAGAAGCTTACGATGTCTTCTCGTCAATTTGTGTCACACCTTTTTCTTCTCAGGCATCCTGAGTCTGAGGTATCCTGACCCCAATCAGATCTGAATCTTGGTCAGATATGATGGTTGGCACATTTTCCAAGAGTCATAATGTTGGTCCTTATTTGACTTAGTAAGGTGATGTCATGCCTAACACACCTGGCCGGAGGACCTATTGTTATAGTTTCCTTGTTAGCAAGGCTATCAATTCTTCCATGAGGAAATTGTAAGACTTATTCTTCAAGTTATTCCTAATGGATCCTTTGTGTTTCCAAAGTCTGATCTTCACCTGATGACCATGTCAATACTATCTCGAAGCATGTCTATGGTACTCCGTTTTTTAACAAGAACATTTGAAGCCCAATGCAAAATGCTTCTTGCTCAATTATCCAAACACCGTTGTAGGGGTAATGTCATGAAATTTCTCTCCACTTACCTAAAGGGTTTTCTACATTATGTCTTGTCACAGATATCATGCTCTACTTGTCCTTGGGAAGGATATACCCCTGAAATATGTGTTTAAACACAATTTCCTTTCCAACTGCTGAAAGTCCTGATGTGTTCACATGTAATCCAGTCGTCGCACTGCTCCTGGTGTTTGGAGCGCAGACTGTTCTTGTGTTCATCGACATACGGGGTCACCAAGGTAGAGTTCTGTAGAACTGTGTAGTGTGCTTGAGACCAAGAATATCCGTCCCTGCATATTATTGAGTCCCCTCCAAGCATGCCTTTTTTCAGTCAGTCTCCCCTCATACCGTGATTTAGGGAGACCTATCTTCTTAAGGCCAGGAATGAAGTCAGCACAAAACCCAATGACATCCTCTGTTTGATGGCCCATGGAGATGCTTCCTTCTGGCCTAGCGCGGTTACGGACATATTTCTTTAGGACTCCCATGAACCTCTCAAAGGGGAACATATTGTGTAGAAATACGGGCCCCAGAATGACAATCTCGTCGACTAGATGCACTAGGACGTGCGTCATGATATTGAAGAAGGATGGTGGGAACACCAGCTCGAAACTGACAAGACATTGCGCCACATCACTCCTTAGACTTGGTATGATTTCTGGATCGATCACCTTCTGAGAGATTGCATTGAGGAAAGCACATAGCTTCACAATGGCTAATCGGACGTTTTCTGGTAGAAGTCCCCTCAATGCAACCGGAAGTAGTTGCGTCATAATCACGTGGCAGTCATGAGACTTTAGGTTCTAGAACTTTTTCTCTGGCATATTTATTATTCCCTTTATATTCGACGAGAAGCCAGTCGGGACCTTCATACTGAGCAGGCATTCATAGAAGATTTCTTTCTCTTCTTTCGTAAGAGCGTAGCTGGCAGGACCTTCATACTGCTTCGGAGGCATGCCGTCTTTTCGTGCAAATGTTGCAGGTCCTCCCGTGCCTCAGCCGTATCTTTTGTCTTCCCATACATGCCCAAGAAGCCTAGCAGGTTCACGCAAAGGTTCTTCGTCACGTGCATCACGTCGATTGAAGAGCGGACCTCTAGCTCTTTCCAGTAGGGTAGGTCCCAAAATATAGATTTCTTCTTCCACATGGGTGCGTGTCCCTCAGCGTCATTCGGAACAGCTAGTCCGCCGGGACCCTTTCCAAAGATTACGTGTAAATCATTGACCATAGCAAGTACGTGATCACCGATACGCATGGTGGGCTTCTTCCGGTGATCTACCTCGCCTTTGAAATGCTTGCCTTTCTTTCGACATTGATGGTTGGTCCGAAGAAATCGACGATGGCCCAGGTACACATTTTTCCTGCATTTGTCCAGGTATATACTTTCAGTGTCATCTAAACAGTGCGTGCATGCGTGGTATCCCTTGTTTGTCTGTCCTGAAAGATTACTGAGAGCGGGTCAATCGTTGATGGTTACAAACAGCAACGCGTGCAGGCTAAATTCCTCCTATTTGTGCTCATCCCACGTACGTACACCGTTTCCATTCCACAGCTGTAAAAGTTCTTCAACTAATGGCCTTAGGTACACATCAATGTCGTTGCCGGGTTGCTTGGGGCCTTGGATGAGAACTGGCATCATAACGAACTTCCGCTTCATGCACATCCAAGGAGGAAGGTTATACATACATAGAGTCACGGGCCAGGTGCTGTGATTGCTGCTCTGCTCCCCGAAAGGATTAATGCCATCCGCGCTTAAACCAAACCATACGTTCCTTGGGTCAGCTGCAAACTCAGCCCAGTACTTTCTCTTGATTTTTCTCCACTGCGACCCGTCAGCGGGTGCTCTCAACTTCCCGTCTTTCTTACGGTCCTCACTATGCCATCGCATCAACTTGGCATGCTCTTCGTTTTTGATCAGACGTTTCAACCGTGGTATTATAGGAGCATACCACATCACCTTCGCAGGAACCCTCTTCCTGGGGGGCTCGCCGTCAACATCACCAGGGTCATCTCGTCTGATCTTATACCGCAATGCACCGCATACTGGGCATGCGTTCAGATCCTTGTACACACCGCGGTAGAGGATGTAGTCATTAGGGCATGCATGTATCTTCTGCACCTCCAATCCTAGAGGGCATACGACCTTCTTTGCTGCGTATGTACTGTCGGGCATTTCGTTATCCTTTGGAAGCTTCTTCGTTAATATTTTCAATAGCTTCTCAAATCGTTTGGTTCCTCTTGATCTTCAACAGCTTCCCCCGTTGCAGCATCATTGGGCACATCGTTTGGTTCCTCTTGATCTTCAGCAGCTTCCCCGGTTGCAGCATCACCGTATTCAGGGGGCACATAGTTGTCATCATCCTCTTCTTCTTCGCCGTCTTCCATCATAACCCCTATTTCTCCGTGCCTCGTCCAAACATTATAGTGTGGCATGAAACCCTGGTAAAGCAGGTGGGTGTGAAGGTTTTTCCGGTCAGAGTAAGACTTCGTATTCCCACATGTAGGCATGGACAACACATAAAATCATTCTGCTTGTTTGCCTCAGCCACTTCGAGGAAATCATGCACGCCCTTAATGTACTCAGAGGTGTGTCTGTCACCGTACTTCCATTGTCGGTTCATCTGCGTGCATTCCGCTAAACCGTACAAATCTCAAGGAAAATGGAGCTTTGAGGTCTAGCTTCGAGAGGAGAAAGCTTAACTACTGTGGCTCGGGCATTTCACCGAAAACCTCATGTGCATAGGAGGTGAGCTAGAGCACCACAAAGCCCTCCCCTCACCCGCCAGAGAAAAACAGAGCACTGGAGTGCTCTGCTCGCGGGCGAGGGGTATATATAGGCACCTCATTGGTCCCGGTTCGTGGCATGAACCGGGAGTGAAGGGGGCGCATTGGTCCCGGTTCGTGGCACCAACCGGGACTAAAGGGGGGGCATTGGTCCGGGTTGGTGCCACGAACCGGTACGCATGCCCCCCTTTAGTCCCGGTTGGTGGCACCAACCGGACCAAAGGCCTTGTGCTGCCCCGCGTCAAAAGTTTAGTCCCACCTCGCTAGTTGAGAGAGCTTGGGAGTGGTTTATAAGCGCTGCTGCGCCCACCCTCTCGAGCTTCTCTCAACTGCAGGCTTTCGGGCCTAACCGTTCTCTTTGCCTGTGGGGCCTACTGGGCCTTCTATGGGCCTGAATCCTGGCCCATGGATGGGTTTCAAGTCGTATTCAGGCCGTGGTGGCCCAGTAGGTGGCATAATTTTTTCCCTGTTTTTTGTTTTCTCTTTTGCTTTATTTATTTTGTTTTGTTTCTACTTACAACAAAAAACTT
>NC_057802.1:24363782-24377270 GCF_018294505.1 Triticum aestivum
CTATAAAAAATGAACATAGATGCGCCTATAGAGAAAATTCAACCTAAATTCATAATAAATTTCTATGAAATTCAAAGAAATTTACTCTGAATTTAGGTCAAATTCCCTGTATAAGGGCATCTATTTTCACTTTGAGAGGAGCTCAGCAAGGCAGAGAGGGACGGGCTTATAAACCGGTGTGAGCGCCCTTCGGTTGGCGAGGTGGGACTAAACTCTGACCGCAACTAGGACCAACCCTTTAGTCCCGGTTTGTGGTATGAACCGGGACTAAAGGGTGAGCCTCTGGTCCCGGTTCAAGCCACCAACCGGGACCAATGGTGGTGGGCCAGGAGCGAGGCCCATTGGTCCCGGTTTGTCCCACCAACCAGGACCAAAGGGACCGGACGAACCGGGACCAATGCCCCCACGAGGCCCGGCAGGCCCCTGGCCGCACGAACCGGGACCAATGCTCACATTAGTCCCGGTTCATGACTGAACCGGGACTAATGTGATATTGCCCTGTGACCAAAGCCCAGTTTTCTACTAGTGTTACAACTAGCTAACAAACATCAACCATTATAAAAATTACGATAGCAGCAGCCCGTGCAGGGAGATTAGCAGCAGGTTAGTGAGCAGAGGGAGAGGGAGGTGCTATTTGCTGGGAGCGGTGCGTGGTCGTGGCCGGGCTTGAATCGTCGAGCTCAGGCAGGGCAGCTTGGTTGCCTTGGAAGCAGAGGAGCAGACTCCTTGTTACAGGACAGGGCCGGTGCCCAGGTGCGTCCCTCCTCCTCGAGCAGGACAAGGCCATGTTCTCGGCTAGAATTGGCGTCCTCCTGTCGTCGTCGCCGTCCACGCCATGGGCGGTCTGCAGAAAAGTAAGAGAACTAGAGAAGGTTAGTTTGCAAAGCTACAAGCTACATTGTGTAGCAAAGATATTCAATCTATTCAGCAAAAACAACACAAAAATATATGACAGTCTGCAGAACAACATAGCATCATTCACAAGCAAAGTATAGGATGCAAACAGCAAGTAGTACCATAATTCTCATCACAGTCATACATTGAATTCATTAAAGGCTACAAATTCATAGAATTCATTAAAGGCTGCAGATAAAAATAGGTAGAATTCTTTCTTCTCTTTGATTTATGCTAGCAGAGATGTAGCAGGCAGGAAGGCAGGAAGCAATCACATATGCATGTATGTATGAAGCAGATCATGAAAAGAGCAACATCTAATTAACTTGATTGCCTTGCAGATGACACACAAGATGAAGAGCGCTTGGACAGAAGCGATGGACGCCGCGAACTGGCAGATTACAGATTTCTCCATAAGTACAGAAGTAGTATTTGCATCAGTACAGCTACACTAGCACGTAGTACAAACATGGTATCACAGACATTCTCTAATTGACTAGCACCCAAACATATACATGCACCAGTTCAGGAAATTTATAGACCTATATAATAGAGCACTCGATTCAGCAAGAAGATACAGTGGATATATCAAGATTTGATATGCCCCAATCTCTGAAGATTTGTATGTGCAAATCTATAGATTCAGGTGTAGTGATTCAAACCGTGCGTAACAACTGATTTTTTTACAGTGAAAACTATGTGTACAAATCTGAATATAGCAAACACAAAGTGCATTCAGGATCCACTTCCCAACATCTAAATTCAGCGAACATGTCCTAAAATTAGCACAACTAGAAAGTACAGAGATAAGAACAGCAATGCACACCCAAGACTAAACAAATCTGCATTCATGCGACACTGGAGAAAAATACAGATAACTAGGGCGTGGATTCTCTCGAGCTCTCACAGGGATCTGCAATGGGCGAGCAGGTGATGGCACACGCTCCTGTTCATCCAACAGCGGCAGTTCAACACCACAGCAGAGTACAAAGCAAAATAAATAAAGGAGGAGAATATGTACAATGCTGCCCCAGAAGCAAGACATCAGGCAAGGAAAATAAGGAGCCTAAGAATACATCTACTCTGCTTTGCTGTCTGCTGTAGCAAACATGCACCTTATTCCTTAAGAGGTAAATGCATACACCAGTGTTGTCTGCTGTAGCAAACATGCACTTAATTCCTTAGAGGTAAATGCATACACCAGCGCAAATGTTACTCACATGTTACTGCTAGATTCAACTTACAAATATAAAGAGACGTGGCACTATACATGCGTACCAGAGACGTCTAGCCTAGCATCAAAGTTGAATTCATGGTAGATGTACTAGAAAAAACTAACGAGGCTTGGATCGATCGATCGTTGGAGCGAGCAGTCGTACATTGATTGATTCTATGCGGCCAGGGATACAAGAGATGAGTACATAACTCTACTACAGATCCTAGCATCTAGGCGTACTGCATTTGCCAAACACCTCCTAAGTTGACTAACACTTGAACAAAAAACAAGCACTGTACTTGGTGCCAATTTGCACCCGAATGTCCGATTGCACAGCTAGCTTGGATCCGTTCATGGATAAATAAATCCAGTCAAATGGTGAATCGGAGCAGACCATCACTAGAGCCCCAAATCACAGAAATTTCCAAGGTCAGCGCCAGCGTATAAAGTAACAGGGCAGGGCTCAATGGCCGGGCATGGACACAAAGAGGACTGGAGAAAACAAAGGAGGGGAAGGTAGTGGCTCACCTACGTCTGCAGAGTCGGACTGAGCGGCCCTGAGTAGCACAAGGAAGAATCGAGAGGAGGGAGCACGTCCATCTTGTCCCCCCGAGTTCCAGCGGCGATTGATCTTGGTGAGGCCTAGATCTGGACCCCTCCTCCGGCACGGCACGGCCCGGGCGAGCGGCTTCAAAGGGCACCGACCGCTTGGCCGCGTCGTCGTCATCGACTACACAACAACGGAAGAAGCAGATGGGGCCGTGGTCTCCTACTAGGCTGTGCACCTGCGCGCATGCATTAGGGAGGGGGGAAGGAAACCGCATCAGCAAAATCGAACCAAGCAACAAAGAGAGACCAGGAGGAGGAGAGAGAGGCGGACCTTGCATGGCGTCAAGCACGGCGAGGGAGGTGGCGAGCAGCGCGAGGAGGAGGTGGCTGTGCTCCCCGTCCTCGGCCTTCTAGAACACGCCCACGATCTTCCCTAGATCCGCCCCCACGGCGAAGTCCATGGCGGCGGCGTGCGCTGGGCCTGGGCGTTGGGTCGATGGGATGGAGGCGTGCGGGCGGGGAGGCGTGCGCACCGGGTGGTGGCGGGAGGAGGATTCGTCAGGGGACCGGGTCCTTCCTCGCCATCGTCTCCGGCCGCCGGGGGGAGCGGGGTCGGGGCCCGCACGATGGTGGCACCCTGATTGGCGCGGCGGCAGACTGGTGGAGGTGCCATGGAGTTGGGTGATGCGGGCGATCCAGATGGACGGCGGGTGATGGGCGGTTCGGGGTTGGGGATTGGGTTCGGGCGACGACGGAGAGATCTGGATCGGGGAGAGACAGGCGGCGGCTGGTGTGTTCTCGGGGAGAGGGGGATTGGGTTGCTGCTAGGGTTTTGGTTGGATTGCTATGACCTGAGAGGTGAATGATAGACGTTGGATCCTTCAGATACGGACGGTTCAGATCGGCTATAGTGGGGTGATCCGTGATAAGAGCCCTGATTGGTTCAGAAATGTAGTGATTTAAAATAGTTTCTAAGTACTAAAACTAGAGGAATTTTGTGAAGCAACTATCAAAATATTTTGCAAAACGGCACAACTAAATTTTTCACTCAAGTTAGACCCCATTTTATGGATGATCACCGATTTGCATGCATTTTTTATCTTTCTAGATATTTTTAATCATTTTTCTTGTGGCAAAAATGGTTTTTTGTGAAGAACTTACCAAATATTTGTTGTAAAATTGGACCAAATAAATTTTCTAAAATATTATGCCATATTTAATATAAAATTGACCAAATGGTTGAGCGTGAAATGTTTTGATCCACCTCTCATGAAAAAGACAAATTTCGACCGATTAAGTAGGAAGCGGTTCAAATTTGAACTGCAGCTGCCTCATATTTTGCCCTTTATTTTTTCAAAAAATCATTTCTAAGTACGTACGTATCTATTTAATCAAAGAAACGTCAAAAAAGTTCAAAGAGTCAACCACAAGCTAGGAACGGTCATGCCCGCTGTTTTGACCGCATTTTGAAACGGGCATAAGAAATTTAAAAAAAATCAAAAGATTGGAAAACCTTTGCATTGTGTCATTACATGTCACCAAGTTACCAGGAAAAAAATCTTGCAATACGGCAATTCTTTTAAAAAAAGTGTTCTCAGAAACGAGCTATCATGTGTGAAAATTCATGGCTTTCAACCCAATGATCAATCTTATGTCCACATTCATGGCATAGTTTGTTCAAATGATCTCATATTGTGCACAAGGGTGCATATTGGAATGGCAAACAATGTTGCCTAAGGAAGTTTTCATTTTCTTTCGACGAAAATTTCATTTTCCATTTTTCGAGTGCCCAAAATGAGGTTTTTTTGTGAAGAACCTACGAAATAATTGTTGCAAAATTGGACCAAATCATTTTTCTAAAATACTAGGCCATATTTAATGCACAATTGACCAAATGGTTGAGTGTGAAAAGTTTTGATCCACCTCTGGTGAAAAAGACAAATTTCTGCCGTTTCACGTTGAAGCGGGTCAAATTTGAACTGCGTCTACCTCATAGTTTGCTCTTTATTTTATCCAAAAATCATTTCTAGGTACAAAAGTATCTTTTTAATCAGAGAAACGCCAAAAAAATTCCAAGATTCAACCACTAGCTAGGAACGGACATTCCCGCCGTTTTGACCGCATTTGAAACGGGCATAAAAATTTAAAAAAATAAAAAAATTGGAAAACCTTCGCATTGTGTCATTATATGTGACCAAGTTACCAGGAAAAATAATAAACTTGTAATATGGCAATTATTTTAAAAAAGTGTTCTCAGAAATGAGCTATCATGTGTGAAAATTCATGGCTTTCAACCCAATGATCAATCTTATGGCCACATTCATGGCATAGTTTGTTCAAATGATCTCATATTGTGCACAAGGGTGCATATTGGAATGGCAAACAATGTTGTCTAAGGAAGTTTATATTTTCTTTGGACGAAAATTTCATTTTCCATTTTTTGAGTGCCCAAAATGAGGTTTTTTTTGTGAAGAACCTACGAAATAATTTTTGCAAAATTGGCCCAAATCATTTTTCTAAAATACTAGGCCATATTTAATGCTAAGTTGACCAAATGGTTGAGTGTGAAAAGTTTTGATCCACCTCTGGTGAAAAAGACAATTTTCTACCGTTTCAGGTGGAAGCGGGTCAAATTTGAACTGCGTTTGCCTCATAGTTTGCTCTTTATTTTATCCAAAAATCATTTGTAGGTACAAAAGTATCTATTTAATCAGAGAAACACCAAAAAATTCCAAGATTCAACCACTAGCTAGGAACGGTCATTCCCGCCGTTTTGACCGCATTTGAAACGGGCATAAAAAATTAAAAAATTAAAAAAATTGGAAAACCTTCGCATTGTGTCATTATATGTGACCAAGTTACCAGGAAAAATAATAAACTTGTAATACGACAATTATTTTGAAAAAGTGTTCTCAGAAATGAGCTATCATATGTGAAAATTCATGACTTTCAACCCAATGATCAATCTTATGGCCACATTCATGACATAGTTTGTTCAAATGATCTCGTATTGTGCACAAGGGTGCATATTGGAATGTCAAACAATGTTGCCTAAGGAAGTTTTCATTTTCTTCGGACGAAAATTTCATTTTCCATTTTTCGAGTGCCCAAAATGAGGTTTTTTTATGAAGAACCTACAAAATAATTGTTGCCAAATTGGACTAAATCATTTTTCTAAAATACTAGGCCGTATTTAATGCACAATTGACCAAATGGTTGGGTGTCAAAAGTTTTGATCCACCTCACGTGAAAAACACAAATTTCTGCCGTTTCAGGTGGCAGCGGTTCAAATTTGAACTGCGGCTGCCTCATAGATTGCTCTTTATTTTTTTACAAAAATAATTTCTAGGTACAAAAGTATCTATTTAATCAGAGAAACACCAAAAAAATTCCAAGATTCAACCACTAGCTAGGAACGGTCATTCCCGCCGTTTGACCGCATTTTGAAACGGGCATAAAAAATTCAAAAAATTAAAAAAATTGGAAAACCTTCGCATTGTGTCATTATATGTGACCAAGTTACCAGGAAAAATAATAAACTTGTAATATTGCAATTATTTTAAAAAAGTGTTCTCAGAAATGAGCTATCATGTGTGAAGATCAATGGCTTTCAAGCCAAATGACCAATCTTATGGTTACATTCATGGCATAGTTTGTTCAAATGATCTAATATTGTGCACAAGGTTGCATATTGGAATGGCAAACAATGTTGCCTAAGGAAGTTTTCTTTTTCTTTGGATGAAAACTACATTTTCCATTTCTCGAGTGCCCAAATGAGTTTTTTTGAAGGACCTACCATATATTTGTTGTAAAATTGGACCGAATCAATTTTATAAAATATTAGGACATATTTAATGCACAATTGATAAAATGGTTGGGTTTCAAAAGTTTTGATCCACCTCTCGTGAAAAAGACAATTTTTTGCCGATTCAGTAGGAAGCAGGGCAAATTTGAACTACAACTGCCTTATAGTTTGCTCTTTATTTTTTCCAAAAATCATTTCTAGTTACATAAGTATCTATTTAATCATAAATACATGGTTTGGTGGCGATACGTCGGTGGCCAAGGGCCCCAACTCCAGAGCGCGTAAACTCGCATGCCCGCCGCGTGGTCACCGCGTGACCGTGGCGTTGACATGCGTTCTGGGCGGCCTAGGCATGTCTAGTCGGTTAGGTACTCCCCAGGTAGGTGCTAGGAATAGAATGACATCATAATATTATCACGACGAGGCCGAACTATGCTCAAACATGAATTAGCAGCCAGGTGTTTGATGATTGGTACGGGAAATGCACATGGCCAATGGGCGTGAGTTTTGGCTGAGGATGGTCATCTACTAAGAAGACCGTCTTCACAAATTTCAGCTTAAATGGAGGAGCCTAGGTGGTACTATCTTTGCAAAGTACCACACTAGACAAAAATATGAATGTTTGCCCTTAGTCTGCTTTGCTCAGTTTTGCCTTTGATTTTTCTCTCTGGTCATCCGAGTGCCCTTTGACCGTTTGGTCAATACTTTGAAAATTTATAATAAATTCATATGAACCCACAAAAATGAAAATAAGATATCAAAATGTTTAGAAAGACATTACTTTTATGTGCATGCCCTTTGCATCATGGAAAAAATTGATGTTTAAACTACCCAAGGTTATTAATATTATTAAAATTATTAAAAATGAAAAGGTATAAATACTTTTCCATGAATAAAAATATTGGCATGTTGAATAAATTTGTTTCTTAACTAAATGGATAAATTTATTGGCATGTTGAACATTTCATAAATATTCCGTTTCGTAGTGGTAATTAAGGGCATCTCTAGCGGACGCTTTAAACTTTTATCCCACATCCTATATATTCTTTGAAAAACTATATTTTAAGAAACAAATGCAATTTTTGCCCCTAGTCTACTTTGCTCAGTTTTGCCTTTCGATATCAGTCTAGCGGACCCTTTAAACTTTCATCCATAATCATTTCTAGGTACATATTTTTCAAGTGCTTGGATTCACATTTTTAAAATACATCATCAACTCTTTCATACACATTATATATTTTTTGTATGTGTGAGACACAGTTTCTCTATTCTCGTCATTTTTAATACATGGTCAACATTTTTTCATACACTTTTTACATTGTTTTCTTTACACATTTAACATTTTCAAATATTATCATTTTTAATACATGGCCAACAGTTTTTTCTATACACATTTAACCATTTTTTCATATATATTTAATTTTATCTGAAAATATGGTCAACATTTAATCAAAAAATTGTTTAACATATTTTTCAAATGCTTGGATTCACATTTTTTTAAATACATTATAATTTTTTCATACACATTATATATTTTTTGAATACATATTTTATATACGTGAGACACATTTTCTCTATTCTCATTATTTTTGAATACATGGTCAACATTTTTCCTGAAATGAGAAGTAAAAAACCTGAAAAGGTTGATCATGCACTCAAGATGACGTAAAATGAGAAGTACGCCAACACGAATGTTATGCATCCCTTTGAGACGAACCAAATCAATTTTTGGATCATCTCGATCCAAGGTTACATGGAAAGTTGATGGTGAAATTTCATTTTAGATTTAATAAAAATATTTGAACTCCCTAAATTTGTGTGGACTCAAACTTGAGCGAATCATGTATTTCCCATTGATACTCACGTTTGTGTTGACTATGGGCCGTCGGCCCACTCGGCAATGCGGAAAAAGGTTCAGAAAAAGGGGTGGGGAGAATGAGGCCTCGTCCTAGTGAGGCCCAGGCCTAGCAACAGATGCTAATGTTTAACAACGGCCGGTCTGGACTGTTATCATGAAGTGGATGGTGGGGTGGTGGTTCGCTCTGCAAGGAGCAAGCGGGAGGTCTCGGGATCGGACCTCGGACGCCCTATTTTTTGCGCATTATTGGCCACAATACCAGCGTGCCTACGTGGCAGGTTATGGGTCCCTTATGTCAGCATTTGCGGGCCTGTGTGGCGAGTTCCACTAGTCAACATGCCTATTTTTTGCGCATTATTGGCCACAATACCAGCGTGCCTATGTGGCAGGTTATAGGTCCCTTATGTCAGCATTTGCGGGCCTGTGTGGTGGGTTCCACTAGTCAACAGGGCTGATCCCACCTGGCGGGTCCTACTAGGGCTGGTGTGGCATGGTGGGTTCAGTAGGGGCTGGTCTAACATGGAGGGTCCCACTAGTCAGTAGGGCGTGTCCACTGGTCATTACGGCGGGTCGCACTAGACAAATGTATAGTTCAAACTTACGCATAACCCGAAATTGACACATGGACATGACACATAGGCAAAATCTGACACACGTACATGTCACATAGATAAAAATAATGAGGTGGCACCCAGTACAACATCATGACTATCTATATTGGCCGTGATGAGCTAGAAATAAGGCAGCGGCCCAGTGTTGTTTGCTTTACGACCATTTCGTATAAGAAAATCACGACCTTCCTGACGAAAATGGTCGTTATGGTTTAAGGTTTGGAGCCCCCGAACAACTTTTGACCAATTGGCGTCAAATGGTCGTAAATTTACGACCAATTTTTACAGGGTCACTGACAGAAGGTCACACGTTGACATATTTCTTGTAGTGAGATTGGTATGAGTTGTATGTTTTATTTTGGTGCTGTCCTATTGTGCCCTCCGTGTCGCGCAAGCGTGAGGGATTCCCGTTGTAGGGTGTTGCAATACGTTCATGATTCGCTTATAGTGGGTTGCTTGAGTGACAGAAGAATAAACCAGAGTAAGGGGGTTGTTGCGTATGGGATAAAGGGGGCTTGATGCTTTAATGCTATGGTTGGGTTTTACCTTAATGATCTTTAGTAGTTGCAAATGCTTGCTAGAGTTACAATCATAAGTGCATATGATCCAAGAAGAGAAAGTATGTTAGCTTATGCCTCTCCCTCATATGAAATTGCAATACTGATTACCGGTCTTGTTAACAATTGCCTAGGATAATTCCGCACACCGAGCCATCCTTATTCCACACTCGCTATTTATAATATTTAGTAATATATTCTAACTTTATGATAACAGCACCTACTTTTATTTTTTAGCTCTCCAATATCATGCAAAGTTATCCTCTTCATACCCACAACGTAGTTTTATTTCTCGTTTCTAGTTGGAAGCAAACGTTTGGTGTACGTAGAGTCGTATCAGTGGCAGATAGGGCTTGAGAGAATATTGATCTTACCTTTAGCTCCTTATGGGTTCGACACTCCATACTCATCACTTCCACCTTTGGGAATTGCTACGATGATTCCCTGCACTTGGGGATTATCAGCTTGTAGTCAGCATGGAATAAAGTTGGTTGCTCATGGCTGTTGGGTGATCCTGGGTGTATGCTGCTGGGTAGGACTGGGCATGTCGTGCGGAAAAATTTCTACTATCCTCTTCTCGAGTGTTGCGTCTACTACTGCATCTAACTTAGTTTTGCTTATGTACTTCCTTCTGTATTTTTTTAGTTCTTTGGTTTCGAGGTAGGCATCGTCCTACAACATCTTATCCCTGCCCAACACACGCCTAGTCTTGGGCTCCCTGTTAACTCCAAAACCCTCGTTCACTATTCGGGTAAGAGGGTCATCATACCTATAGCCGTGGGGAGATTCATGAGGGCGAGGTCCAAATTCCTGCTTTATTTTTCTCTACAATAAATACATGTGTTTTGGTAAACGATTATTAAGGTATGTAATAAATAAGTTGTGGGGACTATATTATTAGTGGTGATTGATGTTACCAAGTTCTCCTTCGTCGAGCAAAGTTCCCGCGTCGGGAGGACCAACTCCTTACTGTCTGTGTCTTGCACTGCACGGGCCCAGAGAAAACAGAAGTCACGAGCAGGATCTCAATGTTCTGAGAACGGAGGCGGTTTACCTGCGGCTATAAAGTCCGCGGCCTCCTTCTCCCACTTGGGTTCAGCAGCTTTGTAACTACCAGGGCCAGATGGTCGTTACTGGAAGATTCTTTGGTAAATTTCGGAAATTGAAACGAATCAATGTTTTCTCAAAACATTGACATTCATTTTAAGTACTGCAAATCAACACACAAATTTGTGGTTGTACAATCGAACTCCACAAATAATGCTTGTAAACAAGAGTTGTGAAAAAACATAAAATACAATACCTTCACCGAAAATTTTGGCATGAGCTTTGCTAAAAGTATGGCATATTGTGTATCAGGAATTTGGCGAAACAGAAATCACTCATTGTTTCGTCAAAACATTGGCACTCATATTAAGTCCTATAATCGAAGACAACCATCTGATTGTACATCGAATGACACTAAACCACATGTTTGTACATGTACATCTAAGATCTAACTCCTTTGTGTGGCATTTCACGAACACGTTACAATTCTCTACAATAGTTGTACATATGGATGTGAAAAATACCTTCTCACAGATTTGGAGGAGAGCTTGCACTAGTGCAGAACCGGGCTTTAGCGTCGGTTCGTAAGGGCCTTTAGTGCCGGTTCTACAACCGGCACTAAAGAGTGGAGACTAAAGCCCCCCCCCCCTTTACTACCGGTTCGGCACGAACCGGCGCTAAAGTGCCACCACGTGGCACGAGCCAGGGCCGAGTGCTGGTAGACCATTAGTACCGGTTGGTAGCACCAACCGGTACTAAATGTTTGGGGGGGGGGGTTGGTTTTATTTTTTATTTTTCCATTAATTAATGTTTTCCATTTAATTCTTTTTTGTTTGCTGGTATTTTACGATACTACATATTGTACATGTTATGCATATATATAAATAGAGTTTCTCGTAGAACTGATCATATATATATATATAATTGAATGTCTCACAACCACCATTAATTATTCACACATACACATGTATATATATATATACAATTTCTCCTACATGTTGCCTTGGTGCCTTCGGAGCACGATGACAAGTGGTTCATGGGGGCGGTAGCGGGTAATAGTATTCTCCTTTGGGATCTATGACCTGGTCGAGCAAAAATCCCGCTATTTCCTTTTGAAGTGCTAGTATGCGCTCCGTTGGTAGGAGCTGCTCTCGCACCTCTCTGAACTGTTAAGAAGGAGATCAATATGCATGTGTATTAGTTGTGTGATTAGATATCGATAATGGTGTAAAAATTTGTGAATAGTTTCTGACAAACGTACCCAGTCCTGTCTATCAGATCTGCTCCTTTCAGACGCCATCATGCGAATGTTCTCGCAAATGTAGAATGCACACAGATCAGTCCCCGGCGCCTGCTTCAGGGCCTTTACGAGAATTGAATTTAATCAGGTAATAATTAATCAAGCATGATAATTAATTAATGGTATTGAAACAAGAATTAAAGAGATGGTAGCTAGCTAGCTAGTACTACTTAATTACTTACCTTGGGTCGATACCAAAATAGCTTTTCTCGCCATTTTCCTGGAGTCACCTTGATGAACTTTGCCCAAGCCCTTAATAAAGTGGTTATTAAATAGTTCATATCAGGAAATGACGAACTAAATAGGCCGAGATATAGTTAATAATGATTGAAATTACCTGTTGACTATCCCCTTCACGATGCTGTAGTCACTTTCTTTTTTAAGTAGTGAGTCCAGTACTTCAACTTTTCCTTCGTCAACTTTAATGTCTAACAAGATCCAGTGGTACCTGCATACGCATACGTTTGCATGTATAAATTAAGCGGGCATGTGCATAACAATAATCAACTAACCGTAAACCCTATACACTTATTAACATCTAGCTAGTAAGCAAAAACAGAATTTGTAGTACAACACAGTGTGACTCACTCGAAGTTGTAAGGAAGTAGTATATCTTCATGGGAGCCCTATCTTCATTGCTATTGAGGCACTTCAAGAACTCTAGCATTTTATTCTCTACATCTTGTCTATATCATTCCAATTTCCATGTGTATTCATTAACGGTATTTGGGTCAATGAACCCAATGCCATAGCATCCAGCTTTTTTCATTTCATAGATCTTCATCCTGCATAATACCACAGAAAAGAATATAGTGAGGATAATTATAGGTATTGATCGATCAATAAGCACTAAAACTAGCTTGAGACTTAAATTACAGAAAGAAATCGCTTATAGACAATAGAAACTGACGGGAAATTTGTCGAGTGCATCTTGATTGAATAACTGAAATATTTCTGAATACTCAACGGACACAGCTAGCTTATGGAAGTAATTATCTTCCTCGACTTTCACCATGAGGGACTCTCGATTGGAAATCTTGGTAATGTTCACGTACCATTGATGCAATTCATACATTCTCGTTGGGAGGTTCTTGACCTCGTCCGGCTCGACCAAAGGTTGGCCCCGAACATATTTCCGTTTTATTTCCTCCTCTCTAAGCGGAGACATGGGCTCGATATCGAGGAGTTGTCCAACAGTGATCTTGAGTATTTCAGCCTGCATTATATGATCCTCGGTTATTACCACATTGCCCAGCTGGGGAAAGTAAACGGTTTGCCCACAATAATATTGGGCGCGCGTACTCTCATGTGTTGTTGTCACAACAAGCAGGGGGGTCGATTGCGCCGCCTGTTCTCCCAACTGGGGAACGGTTTTCCCGCATTTTTGACAGCTGCTTGTTGGCTCGAGCTCGAGCTCGCTTCTTTCTATAGTCGTGCTCGATGTGCATTCCTGATTTCGCGCTCATAGTCTGAGTCAACAGGCTTGGGAGCTGGTGGTCTAGCCATACGAATGATGTGGTCAATCTTTTCCTCAGGCACTTTCTCCCTCGGCGGCGGTGCCGGTTTCGGTCCAAAATGGGCGTCCACTTCGGCCCGCACTATGGCATCGTTTTGCTCCTCGGTCATGACCGAGGAGCGAGATTGCTTGGAC
>NC_057802.1:24377690-24381098 GCF_018294505.1 Triticum aestivum
GAAAGTGCCTGAGGAAGAGGAGCGAGATTGCTTGGACCATATTTATATCGCTTGTCTCTGCCTGTACTTCCTTTACTACCTCGACTCGTACCGCTACGCACCATAGCTGCGGCGTGTCTCTTCTGTGATTGCTGAGGCGGCGGAGATGGCTGACGTGGCTAAGTTGGAGCAGGAGGAGTGGCCTGACGCTGTGCCGGACTTGAAGCAGGAGGTGTGGCCTGACACGGTGTCGGACTTCAAACAGGAGGAGTGGCCTGACGCTGGGCCGGACTTGAAGCAGGAGTCTGCTCACGCGTTCGTGGACTTGGAGGGGCGGGAGTCTGCTGACACGGTGGCGGACTTCAAGGAGGAGTCGGCTCACGCGTTCGTGGACTTTGAGGAGCGGGAGTCTGCTGACTCGGTGGCGGACTTCGAGGAGGAGTCGGTAGACGCGGTGTCGGTGGACTTCGAAAGACGATGCAATCCTTTCTCCATAGGATGATACGATGTATGGCCTCTCCCAGTGTGTGCTCGTCGTCACCTCCAGGAATGTCAAGTTGTAGCCCCGAATATGGGTCCACCACCTCATCAACCAAGACACGAGCATAGCCCGCTGGAATCGGGGTGCAATGGAAGGTTGCTTCGGGGGTAATTGTAAAAGCAACGACGTCCGCCACCTTCATGGATATGTTCTTCATTTTGAAGTGTAGCTCACAGTTAGTGTTCTCTATGATGTCATCCATAGGGTATGTATCCAGCAGTGCGTCGCCCGGGGCGGAACCAACGCTGCTTCTCGGCATGGATGGGACGGTGCTATCCAATGCTGGATGATCATCTGCTTGCTGCTGCCGCCGCTGAGGCCCCCTTTCCTGGCTAAGTGAGTCGATCTGCTGCTGCTGTTGGAATTTGAGTGCCAAGTCCGCGTGCCTTGCTTCTAGGCCTTGAAGGCATTCTGCGTCCTGCTTCCTCTGCTCCTCCTCCATCTTCCTCTTCTTCTCCTACTCCATCTTCTTTCTTGCATGGGTCCTGTAGTCGTCGTTCCATTCCGAAAAGCCCTCATACCAGGGAATAACGCCCTTGCCTCGTGTTCTTCCCGGGTGTTCAGGATTTCCCAGGGCGCGCGTAAGCTCGTCGTTCTCTCTCTTGGGCGTGAACACCCCCTTTCGAGCATCTTCTATTGCGTCAAGTAACTTTGTTCGACTCCTTTTAGACTTGCCTTCTTTGAAACCAGGCCTGTCTTCAGGTCCAACGCCCCCATGCACATAGAACCAAGTTCTGCACTTGGGGGGCCAGCTCCTAGTAACCGGAGTGACCCCTGCATCCTCCATCTCTTGCTCAGACTTATTCAACTTAGGCATTGCTACCGCGTAGCCACCTGGCCCCAGCCTATGGAACTGCGTCTTTTTTGCGGCATTGGCCTTGTTTTTTCTCGAACGTTCCTTAGATAATTTCACGAAAGCGGGCCAGTGTTCTCTTTGCTTCTCCAGTGTTCCCTTGAATTTTGGAGTCTTCCTTTCTGCAGCGAGGTAGTTGGCCGATACAGTTTTCTTGTGGGTGTTGAATGCAATTGTCATCTTCTTAAGAGCAGCGTCCTTGACTTTCTGCACATCTGCATCAGTGAAATAATCTGGTAGGGTGAAATGTTCCATCAGAGATTCCCAAAGATTTTGTTTTGCTCTGTCGTCGACCCAAGTAACATCTGGACGTTTAGTTTTTGGCTTTTTCCATTCTTGAATGGAGATCGGGAGTTGGTCCTTCACAAGAACTCCGCACTGACGAGTCCACTTGTTCTCAATGTTCTTAGGCGTGAGAGGTTCGCCATTAGCTTTGATGGAGTCGATGTTGTACTTTACACCCTCCTTCAACTTTTTGCCCGGGCCTCGCTTTGTCCTGCTGTCTGTAGAAGCAGATTTGCTCGATCCGGAGGGCTGAAAGAAGAAAGATTGATTCGTTAATATATCTTCAAATAAAAAAAACATCTGATGATCACCAGATGCCTGCTAATATAAATATACCTCACCGGTAGTCTTTGTTATTTCAAGATCAACATTGTCTGTGTCATCATAAACATTGTCTGCGTCATCATAATCATAATCATAGTTCATGACTTCGGCAGCTCGGTCGTCGAGATCGAATATCTTATCATCACCCTCCCCGGTATTGTTCAGATATTGGGAGCCGTCATCTGTTCATTCAGATCATCTAGCTTGCGAGGGCTGCGTATGATCTCGAACAATTCCTCTTCTCTCTCTCTACCGGTATTGTCCGCCATAGCTTTTACTTAACTAATACATAAGAAATATAAAACAATTTAGTATTCAAATTACAATGCATGGATGCAATCAATAAGGAAAAACTGAATCATATAGTACATAATATGCATCGTCTCGAATGATATATAATCTCGAGTACATCGTCTCGAATAATATATATAATCTCGAATACATCGTCTCGAATATTATATATCGAATACATCACTGGCTAGGTAGCTAATAAAGATCGAATACTACAGAAGAATCTAGGCCACTCGCGGTTCCTGGGGCGCGAGCGGTGGACACCCTAAGAGAAGGAACCATCACAGGATCATATCTCCGGTCATCTGCCCAAAAAACCTGCCAGGTATTGGAGAACCTGACGTCCATAGCAGCCATGTAGCGAAGGACGTGCTCGTCCTCCTCCCTGACACGGCGACGCACCACCTCCGGCGGGGCCGGCTCCCTCTGCACCGAATGTGGCCCACGCGAACGCCACCAAAGGAGATCAGGGCCGACAACGGGACCCGAGGCCGGGTTCCTCACCAAGCGGCGTACCCCTCCAGGTAGCACCTCCCAGTGCCAGCCCGGCGGAGCCCAGTCCCGGACATGGGTCAGCCGGACGTCGTCGCGAATGGGTCGACGACGAGGATGCAGGGCCGGGCATCGTCGAGAACAAATACTATATGCCCGCAAAAAGTAACATTTTTTAAATGATTGGATTGTGATAACTAAAATTGTATATGCAAATTCTAACAATTTGACATTAATCTAGTTCATCTAGCTAAAACTAATTCTCAAATTTCTAACATTTCTATATATATAACTAACATTTCTATAACATTTCTAATATTTCTATAACTAAAAAAGGAAAAATTGCTAACATTTCTATAAATACTTCTATAACTAAAAACAGAAAAATTTATAACATTTCTATATAACTAACATTTCTATAACATTTCTTATATTTATATAACTAAAAAACAGAAAAATTTCTATAACTAAAAAACTAAAAATAAATGTGTGTGTGTGTGTGCGTGTGGACATGGCGGCCGGGGCAGAGCTCACCGGCGAGGCGTGGCGATGGGGGGCGGCGACGGGGACGGAAACAGGCGATGACGATGGGGATGTGGATGGGGCGGCGACGACGGGGACGGGGACGGGCCGGGCGGGGACG
>NC_057802.1:24381515-24395737 GCF_018294505.1 Triticum aestivum
CCGGCGACGGCTACAGGGACGGCGACGGACGGCGACGGGGACGGCGACGAGGGGCGGTGGCGACGGGGCAGAGGAGAAAGAAGCAGAGGGAGAGATGAGAAACTGAATTTTTTTTGAAGTGTTTTCTTATATAGAACACCCCTTTAGTACCGGTTGAAGCCACCAACCGGTACTAAAGGTCTGTTTTGGCCAGGCCAAGCGGCGGGAAGCGCCCCTCTTTAGAACCGGGTGGTGGCACCAACCGGTACTAATGACCCCCCCTTTAGTACCGGTTGGAGCCAAGACCCGGTACTAAAGGGGGTGCGCTGCGAGGCGAGGGGCGCAGAAGTTTAGTCCGACCTCGCTAGTTGAGGAGCACCAAGACCAGTTTATAAGCCCCGGCGCGGGCACTGCATTGAGCTCCTCTCAAAAGCAGACCTTCTGGGCCTACCTCTCCTACTCTGCCTGTGGGCCTACTGGGCTTGCGGGCCTGCATCCTGGCCCAACTACAGGTTGGGTTTCTAGTCGTATGCATGCCGCTCTGGCCCAGTAGGTGGGCTTTTTTTTGCTGTATTTATTTTTGGTTTATTTATTTTTGAGTTGTTTTTTTGCTGTATTTAGAGTTTCTTTGTGAATATTTTTGCTTTAGGTAGAAAAAATTACAAACTTTCTGTTAGTGCCGGTAGTTTTCAAATTTGAATAGTTTAAATTTTGAATTATTTGAAATTTGTGTGAATCACTAGTTTGTGAATAACTTAACTTTGAAAATAGATTTTTCAGTGATTCTTTTTTCTTATGTTTAAAATGAGTGTGTTTTATAATTATATTCAATTTGGTAATGCTTAGGTTATTTAAAAAATGAAATGCCTTTGTAACAGATGAGTTTTCATCCTAAACCCTGATACTTCGGAAGAAATTGTCTATTTTGTACATGAAGTGCATCCAATTTTTGCGATAACCCTCTCTACTTTTTTGCACATGCTATGTGGGTGAAATTATGATACCATGCCAACTTTCAACCTTTTCTGAGTTCATTTGAATGCTTTTCAATTTCAGGTTCATTTAGCTGAAAAAATCAGTAAATGCATGAAAGAATTTGTTTGAACATAAAATTTCTTCGCGTTTCAAATGCCAAAACACATAACTACCCTAACTATTACAGAGATTCCCTCCAAGGTGTGAAACACAGAAGAAAGTGATGATAGTGAAGCCGATCACATCCCAGATCTTTGGGTGTGAAACTTTTTCTTCGCGTGTGTCCCTTTGCGCCGTAGCCATGGAAAATCTTCATCATTTAACTGGATGCTCGTGTCAATATTCACTGTGAATGGAGCAATTTCATCAAACTTTTCATAATCTTCTGACATGTCTGTCTTGTCATCCACTCCCACGATGTTTCTCTTCCCAGAAAGAACTATGTGGCGCTTTGGCTCATCGTATGATGCATTAGCTTCCTTATCTTTTCTTTTTCTCGGCTTGGTAGACATGTCCTTCGCATAGAAAACCTGTGCCACATCATTGGCTAGGACGAATGGTTCGTCTGCATACGCAAAATTGTTGAGATCCATTGTTGTCATTCCGTACTGAGGGTCTTCCGTTACCCCGCCTCGTGTCATGTTGACCCATTTGCACCGAAACAAAGGGACCTTCAAACCACGTCCATAGTCAAGTTCCCATATGTCCTCTATGTAACCATAATATGTTTCCTTTCCCGTCTTGGTTGTTGCGTCAAAGCGGACACCACTGTTTTGGTTTGTGCTGTTCTTATCTTGGACGATCGTGTAAAATGTATTACCATTTATCTCGTATCGTTTGAAAGTCATTATATTAGAAGATGGTAACTGGGACAGCGAGTACAGGTCATCTTCAATAGAGGCGTCATGCATGGTACGTGTCTGCAACCAGCCGGCGAAACTCCTGGTTTGTTCACGTGTAATCCAGTCATCAGACCGCTCCGGGTGTTTGGAGCGTAGAAAATTCTTGTGTTCGTCCATATACGGAGCCACCAAGGCGGAATTCTGTAGAACTGTGTAGTGTGCTTCAGTGAGAGAATGTCCATCCATACATATTAGTTGATTCCCTCCTAGTGTGCCTTTTCTCTCCAGTCTGCCCTTATGCCGCGATTCAGGAACACCAATCGGCTTAAGGTCAGGAATAAAGTCAATACAAAACACAATGACCTCGTCATTGTGATGGCCCTTGGATATGCTTCCTTCTGGCCTAGCACGGTTAAGAACATATTTCTTTAAGACTCCCATGAACCTCTTAAAGGGGAACATATTGTGTAGAAATACAGGACCCAAAACGTTAATCTCTTCGCATAGGTGAACTAGGACGTGCGTCATGATGTTGAAGAAGGATGGTGGGAACACCAACTCGAAACTGACAAGACATTGCACCAAATCATTCTCTAACCTTGGTATGATTTCTGGATCGATTACCTTCTGAGAGATTGCATTGAGGAATGCACATAGCTTCACAATGGCTAATCGAATGTTATCCGGTAGAAGCCCCCTCAATGCAACCGGAAGCAGTTGCGTCATAATCACGTGGCAGTCATGAGACTTCAGGTTCTGGAAATTTTTCTCTGCCATGTTTATTATTCCCTTTATATTCGACGAGAAGCCAGACGGTACCTTAATACTGAGCAGGCATTCAAAGAAGATTTCCTTCTCTTCTTTGGTAAGAGCGTAGCTGGCATGACCCTGATGTATGTCGTCTTTTCCGTGCATACGTTGTTGGTCCTCCCGTGCCTCAGGTGTATCTTTTGTCTTCCCATACACGCCCAAGAAGCCAAGCAGGGTCACGCAAAGATTCTTCGTCAAGTGCATCACGTCGATTGCGGAGCGGACCTCTAGGTCTTTTCAATAGGGCAGGTCCCAAAATATAGATTTCTTCTTCCACATGGGTGCGCGTCCGTCAGCGTCATTCGGAACAGGTTGTCCGCCAGGACCCTTTCCAAAGACTACCTTCAAATCATTGACCATATCATGTACATCAGCACCAGTACGGTGGCGAGGCTTCGTCCGGTGATCCGCCTCACCTTTGAAATGCTTGCCTTTCTTTCTTACGGGATGCCTGCTCTGAAGAAATCGACGATGTCCTAGGTACACATTCTTCCTACAATTGTAAAAATATATACTGTCGGTATCGTTCAAACAGTGCGTGCATGCGCGGTATCCCTTGTTTGTCTATCCTGAAAGGTTACTAAGAGCAGGCCAATCATTGATGGTCATGAACAGCAACGCCTTTAGGTCAAATTCTTCCCCCATGTGCTCATCCCACGCACGTACACCTGTTCCATTCCACAGTTGTAAGAGTTCTTCAACTAATGGCCTTAGGTACACATCAATGTCATTGCCGGGTTGCTTAGGGCCTTGGATGAGCACTGGCATCATAATGAACTTCCGCTTCATGCACAACCAAGGAGGAAGGTTATAGAAACATAGAGTCACAGGCCAGGTGCTATGGTTGCTGCTCTGCTCCCCAAAAGGATTAATGCCACCTGCGCTTAGACCAAACCATACGTTTTGCGTCATCTGCAAACTCCTTCCCGTTCTTTCTCTCGATTTTTCTCCACTGCGACCCGTCAGTGGGTACTCTCAACTTTCAGTCTTTCTTACGGTCTTCTCTGTGCCATCGCATCGCCTTGGCATGAGCATACCACATCACCTTGGCAGGAATCTTCTTCCTGGGGCGCTCACCCTCGACATCACCAGGGTCATCGCGGCTGATGTTATAGCGCAATGCACCGCATACCGGGCAAGCGTTCAAATCCTCGTACTCACCGCGGTAGAGGATGCAGTCATTAGGGCATGCATGTATCTTCTGCACCTCTAACCCTAGAGGGCAGACAGCCTTCTTTGCTTCGTACGTACTCTCGGGCAATTCGTTGTCCTTTGGAAGCATATTCTTTAGCATTACCAGCAACTTTCCAAATCCCTTGTCAGATACACCATTCTCTGCCTTCCATTGCAGCAATTCCAGTGTGGTGCCCAACTTTTTCTTGTCAGCTTCGCAATTCGGGTACAACAATTTGTTGTGATCCTCTAACATGCGCTGCAACTTCTTCATATCCAAATCACTTGCGGAGTTTCTCTTTGCATCAGCAATGGCCCGACCTAGATCATCAGCGGGCTCATCTGATGCCACTTCTTCAGCTTCTTCCCGCATTGCCGGCTTAGCTTCTTCCCCCATTGTTGTATCATCGTATTCAGGGAACCCATGGCCAGGATAGCTGTCGGCGTCCTCTTCTTCTTCATTGTCTTCCATCATAACCCCTCTTTCTCCATTCTTGGTCCAAACATTATAGTGGGGCATGAAAACGGACTTAAACATGTGGACGTGAATGGTTCTTGACGTAGAGTAATTGTGATCATTCTTACAGACAGCACATGGACAAGGCATAAAACCATCCGCCCGCTTGTTTGCCTCAGCCGCAAGCATAAAAGTATGCACGCCATTAATGAACTCGGGAGAGCATCGGTCATCGTACATCCATTGTCGGCTCATCTTCATTACACAACACCGAAAAGACCAAATTAATACAAGTTCATACATAAAGTTCATACAACACTTAAATGCAACAAACAAATAACTCTCTAACTAAAGCATTTAAATGCAACAACAAATGCGATCAAGATCGCAACTAAGGTAACAATTGATCCAACAGCATAATGATACCAAGCCTCACTATCAATGGCATATTTTGTAATCTTTCTAATCTTCAAGCACATTTTCTCCATCTTGATCTTGTGATCATCGACGACATCAGCAACATGCAACTCCAATTCCATCTTCTCCCCCTCAATTCTTTTCAATTTTTCTTTCAAATACTCGTTTTCTCTTTCAACTAAATTTAGCCTCTCGACAATAGGGTCGGTTTGAATTTCCGGTTGACAAACCTGCTAGATAAAAAATATCTATGTCAACTTGATGGGCATAATAATTTGTCATAAACACGAAATGGAACAACTAGTTTTAAAAGAGAATATACCACATCCGAATCATAACAAGGACGAGGGCCGACGGGGACGGATATCAAAACCATGGCACTATGTATAACAAACAACGTACGAGTAAGATAATTATACGAGTAACTATATATCCAAATCACACAAACATCAATTTGGTAATGTAAAACATTCATGAACAAGAGGCTCACCACAAGGTGGTGCCGGCGACGGGACGGTGCGGGCGATCGACGGGGGTTACGACGGAGATTTAGAAGGCACTAAGTAAACCACACCTACATATGCAAACTAAGTGTTATTTTTGACCTCAAATTGCATATAAATCAAATACTAGCACATATATCTCCTCCCAAATTACTAAACTCATAAATTAATCACTATACAAAGCATTGCAAGAGCTAATCTAGCAATGAGAGATGAAAGGACAAAGTTGCTAACCTTTGTGATCATTTGAATGGAGGGGGGCCTTCAAATCTTGACAAATTTTGGGCAAAATGTGTGATGAGCTCGAGAGGAAGAGGGGAAGAACAGAGAGGAGAGGAGAAAGGGGAAGAATAGAGCGAGCTCGGGTGGACGAAGGGTTTATGTACGACGACCTTTAGCACCGGTTCGTGCCACGAACCGGTACTCAAGGTGATGGAGGGGCCCCGGACTGACAACATCCTGCCACCACTCACTTTAGTACCGTTCCGTGGCACGAACCGGTGCTAAAGGTTAGCCACGAACCGATACTAATGAGAGCGGCCGGCTAGCCGTTGGAACCGGCACTAATGCACACATTAGTGCCGGCTCAAAATCAAACCGGCACTAATGTGCTTGACATTTGATCCTTTTTCTACTAGTGTTGTGACGCCGGCGACGGTGTTGGAGGAGATGGGGTTCGTTGCGACAACTGCGAGGGTCGAGTGGTGACGGTGCATGGTGGCGAGCCATGAAAGCTGTAAGATTAAACAAAAAAAGGTGATAGATGGTCCCCCGGGCGCACCCCTTTGGAACTTTGAAAATAAAGGCCCACGCAGTTGTTAAGCTTGATACTAACCATGCAGTTGTACAAGACTTGTTTAACCCAACCACGCCAGGTAGTATTGAACCCTCTCGACTTATGGCATTCCAATAGGACGTCCCCATTGTCCTTGTCATACGCTTTCTCGAAATCAAGTTTAATCACTACCCCAACTCTCTTCTTGACATCAGTATAATTAAGTAACTCATGAAGAGACAACACCTTGTCCATAATATTTCTCAGCATATTTCTCTACTCTCCGGTCCATTACTTTGGTGATGAGCTTGTAGGGACCCCTAAGGAGGCAAATAGGACAAAATTGTTGGATGGGGTCAAGACCAGAGACATTGGGTAGGAGGTTAATAACGCTGTAACTGGGATGCTGGACATCCAAAGTACATTTATGGAAACTACCAAACAACTTCATGATATCATGCTTGACAGTATCCTTACAACATTGATAAATTTCTACATGGATATTGTGGGGCCCAAGCGCCTTATTAACATCCATGGCAAACAGAGCGTCCTTAACTTCGTTTTTGGTAAATTCACGAGTTATGTCAGCATTTGTCGTCAAGTAAGCTTGTCATCAGTCGTCCAAGTATCAGGGTCAACATGAAAGTGATTTCCGGCGGCTGGACCAAACAATTATTTATACAAGTTATTGGCATGCTTATTAAATTGTCAGTGCCCCCAATTCAATGTCCCCACACTAGAGAACATGGGTAGTATAATTCCTCTTGTGACCATTCGCAGTCTTATGAAAATAATAAGTAATACAATCCCCTTTGAGCAACCAGCACTCATGGGAATGCTGAAGCCAATACATCTTCTCATTGACCAGCATGTCATGCAACTCAAAATTAACGTCCACTTTCCTACTATACAATTCTGGAGGAAGAGGGCCATCCTCCTCAAGGTCTTCAAACAAGGACTGCACCAATCTAAGATCTTCCTTTAGCTTCTTATCATGACCAAATTTATCTGAACCCCATCCTTTAAAATATATCTTGATTTTGTTGAGCCTAATGTTAAGAACGTCAATAGGATCTGAGGCCTGCACAGTCCTATTCCAGATCTTATCGACTAGCCCTAGGAATTCATCGTTTTTAACACCAGACAGGTCAAAACAGAATTCACGGGTTTTAGGTGCCTCTCTCCCTTCATCCCCGGACGAAAGTCATAGAGGGTTATGGTCAGAAATTTCACGCGCTAATTTCCTAATAGAAACTATAGGAAATAGGTCCTCCTAACTATCAGACATGAGATTCCTATCAAGTTTATGAAGCGTGGGAGAAAACATGACAACCATTCATGTCCAGAAGTAGCTAAACTAACACAAGAAACAAGAAGTTGTAAGAGTTTTTTTCTTTCGATAAAGGGCACTTTATTAGCTCAGAATGTAGCATCAAGCGATACAAAGCATTGTGAGTAACACCCGGCCTCTGCGTAACTAGGATTAAGAAGTTGTGAGAGTGTCCAACCAAATTAACACACCAACCAAATTAACACTCCATTCAATCATTCATGCATCTCACACACACAAAGAAGACAATCCGGTGACAACAAATACTCATCGAAGATATTCCCCAAAAAACTCCTACACTAATTCATACAGATATTGCCCCCCACAAAGTCATGTAAAAAAATGCCAATCTAGCACGTATTCATCGAGATTACAAACCGCTTGTATCTCTAGCTAGCTATAGCTTATAGATACCTTCTCCCATAGCCTGCGCTCCTCAACAATGCCTGCTTGATCTCGTCTGTGCTTATCACCTGCCTCCTCCCTTCCGCCTACGCACCGGGCACGCCGTGAATGGACATCGGCGATCGAATTTCATTAGCATGCAATGAAGGAAAACTTAGAGATGGGTACTATTTGAGAAGGAGTTTACTTACTTGTGAGCACGAGGCATGCATGGCGAAGTCACTGAAGCAACTCACGACGCACTGCTCGATCTCCAGCCCAAGCACGTCCAGCGCGGTCACCGTCGCGATCAGCGCTCCGGGCTTTGTCGAGCAGCAGATCTCAATGTTCGTGTCGCCTCCGGCTCGGTTCTCGACGTTTGCACATACCTTGGTGGAACTCCTCGTCGGCGTCTCCTCGTTGACACCGCTGGAGAAATTTTTGAGCAGGTTCAGCTCCTCGGGCGTGGTGCCGATCTCCTCCTCCAGGGTTTTAATCCGCTCGGTCAGTTCCTTGACGTAGTCTATGGTGTCCCCGAGGGTCGCAGTCCTATCCATCTGCAGTTCGATCGATCGGTTAATTAGATCTACACATGTTAATTAAGGTCCACAACTCACAAATAATTCGATATACAGAAATTAAGGGCGATGGAGCGGAGCATGGAGAGGCGGTCGTTGAGCCGCTTCCGGTGCCGCCTTTCCGCCATGAGGTTCTTTGACGGAGTTCCGCTTCCGGCATTGAGCTTGCTCTCCGGGTGGGTGCCGGAGGCCGGCATGCTTCTCATCCCCGAGCTCTCCCCGGCCCCTCCCCCGAACACAAACGTTGACGAGCTCGCAATAGGGTCACTGAGGGGAAGAGTGAGCGGCGCCTTGCCTGCAGCAGCCTGGACGACCGCAGGAGGGTCGGGGATGCAGCTCCTCCAGGGGTTGCACACTTCGCTCAGGTAGTTCAAGTTGAACTCCTGGTGCGGGTGCGGACGCACGGCCGGCGGCGAGGGCAGCATGGGCTGCTGAAACCTGGCGACCAATCTCCGATCGAGCGACAGGAGCGAGCCGTTTGAGATGGTGGAGTGGACACGCCTATCTGCGAGAGTCAAGGGGGGCTTAACCTTGATCCGGTTGTGACCGGGACGTTGGCAACAAACAAAAACAGTGCGGGCGCATGGAACAAAACCGAGAGCTGTTGAATGTTGTCATGTGTGCAGATTAGTACCAATACCAACTAGACTTGCTGGAGCACTACATTTGCTGGGAAAATATCAGGTGATGTAGAGCGCGATAAGAGCTCCCGCGAGCCGTTCGATCTTAGGTCCATGGCTGGCGGGCTGATCTCCTGCAAATTTGCCGAAACCTCAAGGAGTCTGATATTTACGCGCAAGTCTAGGAGCTCGGCTGGTGACCCTTGGATTTCAGATCCAGTGGCTCGCCGGAGCTCGTATCAATGGAGCTCAATGGAACACATCTGCTTATATCGATTGGGCTTTGGTTTTGGGGTGTGCTGCCATGGCACACACCGGCGGATGTACTGCAGCAAATCACCGGGGCACGACAGGTTGGAGGTGGCAGGGGCAGGGGGCGCAGCCGACGCGGGCGGCGTGCATGTCGGTGGACCAGCTATGCATATGTCCATGCGGCCTGGAGGCTTTGGCACGTAGCAGGTGTGCTCAACTTTGTAAACAAAGACAAACATCACCATCAATACTCGGTACAAAGTTAGTTCAGAAACAAAAACATAGAAAGACAGTGCCACCAGGATAGCTTTGAAGGACGTAGCACCTAGCGTAATGCGGCAAAGGTCTATACTAGTTGGCCGGAGGCAGCAGGGGGTCAGTGCCGCGAGTCATGGAAATTATGAAGTCCATAGGGTCGACATCCTTGGCACTAGCAAGCAAGCTTCACTGAAGAACGTAATTGCTCTGCTCACTGAAGATGACAGTGCATGGACAAAATCTGAACGATGCCCATCTTGTACGGTGTTGATTTGCAAAATGATGCAATCTAATGGATGACTTGATCCATCGTTCAAGAATCAGCTGAAAACGTATCGTCCGTATATCACTGCTCACTGAAAAATGACAACCAATTTGGACAAGTACTCAGTAGGTCTGTTGGGGAATAATATATGTTCAATTGTACACTTGTTACAAGTAGTTACTACCAGAAGATGGTTTTTTACCGAGCGAACACCGGTTTGCTGAGTGCATTATGCTGGCCACTCAGAAAACAACTACCTAAACCAAGTGATGAAGGAAAATACTCGGCAAAATCGAAGCACTTGGAAAAATTGCCTCTTCGCTGAGTGTGAGACGAAAGAAGAAAAAACTTGGGAAAACTGTGGCACTCCGCAAAATCCAATTATTTTTTATGGAAGAAGGGAGTCCATTCCTGGTTCCATTGCTAAGAACGAAACCAACATCCATGCAACAACCCCAAAAGCAGTTCAGAAAAAATAACTACATCAAACAAAGGAGAAGATTATTCATCACTACTTCCTGGTAAAAGTGCATTCACGCGTATTAACCAGGATTGTTCTGAATCTCCAACTACATCTTGTAAATTTCAAGCCTGAACTTCGAAGAAAGCACATCTAGCCTTCAGTGGGTGTGCAACCGTTGGTTGTGGAGACCAACAAATCTCCAGCTAAGAGACTAGGCTTAGGTTAGTCCTTCTTGTCCCAACTCTAGGCTTATCTAGAGAACGAAATTGGGGCAGTTTTTGTCCCAAGATCTTGAGCTTGTTCCAGATATCGATGTCCTGAGATAGGAGAGATTGAGGTAGCAGAAGAGGTTCGGGAGTCCTTTTAATGGCTTTTTTGGGCTTCTAGAATAAGTTGGCCCCTACACAACCTATTCTAGAAGCTCAACCGAAAATATATATTTAGAAGTCTACTAGTCAAGTCTTAATTAGTAGGCTTCTAAAAAATAAAGTTGGTTGGGCTTCTAGAATAAGCTGGGTATGCGGCAACTTATTCCAGCTTATTCTAAAAGCCAGCACACGAACTGGCCTTCATCTATCAACTCCAGCTAACTTCCAATGGTTTCTTTAGAAGATTTTTCATGAAACTAGTGAACTCCTCAAACTTCTCTTTGCTCAATTCTGCCGGTGAAGTTTTAGTGTAGCCATCGTTGGTGCCGGCGATGCTACACTGCAGCGCCTACCCCGGTGCATCGCAGCTCAAGGCCGCCGGTGAAGCTCCATTGCAGACGCCTACCCCACTGCACCGCAGCTCAGGCCCTCTATTGACAGTCTTCACATGAATTTTCGTGATCTTCTTCCTGGTATTAACTATTATCTTATTGTGACTCCGTCTTAACCATGGTGCAATGTCATCGTTGGGAAATGTTGATCTTCTTTGTCTAGGTAAATGTTTGACGCCTCGTTCTTCTTCCACGGGATAGTCATCGAATTGGTCATAGTCCTCCTCATCATTGACTTCCTCCATTCCGACGATACTCCTCTTTCCTCTCTAGTAGGCATCCACGCGTCAGCAGCTGGCAGGAGCTGAGGTTTTTGTTTTTTTTGCTAAAAGGGGTGGGTTAGGGGGTAATTTAGGGTGTGTTAGCTAGCTAACAGAGATAAGTGTCCTCTCTTATTTCCATGCTTGGTTTACCAACACTACTGCTATGCCTAAACATGGCTTAGATTACAGTGAAGGCAACATGTGGTGCATGTCGAAAGTAATACTAATCCTAACTTGATCAAGTTTGGATTAGTACTACTTTCGACATGCACCACATGCTTGTTGCCTTCACTTCAATCCAATCCATATTCATTTCACCCACTGATATATAATAACTCTTCATGCCCGCATCATGCATCATCATAATAATAAGTCCTACTAATCATCATCATACAACTTCTACTCGTTATTAATAAAAAGTCATACGATCATCATCCTCATAGTCATCGAACCAACCCTACTTAATTGTTCCAGGCACATGATCATCAGTATTAGGTAGGACCTAAATACCCTTTTTAAGGTAAAATAGCATAAAAAAATATAGACCCTGACTCTCCATTATGGAGAATGGAGATCATCACGTCTCCAATTCTTGCGCTTCGCTTCCTTTTGCTTCCAAGAACCTCCTTACGACCGTCCATACATTTTTTCCATTCCTTGATTTTCATGTCTCCACTTCTTTTAGAAATCCGGTATGGACAGTTGAGATTCGTAGGATGACCTGGACGTATGTTCAAAACATCAAGGCGACCACTCTGATACATCAGATGAGGCACACAATCATTCGGGATTTCCTGTTGAAAAACATATAGTAATAACTTCGTAGTTAGCAATGTTGTTAAGTTTTAAAAGAATTTATGCAAAAGATGCACGAATGTCGTAATACTAAAAAATCTTACCATGACATCTTCATGGATGTTACCGTAGTTGAACACGTGCACTAGTGGCACGTATTGACCATAATGTGGAGGAGTTTTACAATAGATATTGTAATTCTCAAGATCAGTACAAAATGCGACCAGATGATTTTTCTCCTTATAAGTTAACTCAGAGCCATCGGTGTAGTAGGTTCTGTCTACCATGTGCTGCACATTGTTTGAATAATCAAAATAAGCTGTCAATGGAAATAAGGTGTCAACTATTTTGAAATGAACAATATAAATTAGTTAATAACTATATTTGAGAAACTCACATAGCGGTAGAATTGGAGGCGTATAAACAAGGACCCAAATGTCCATATTGTCTTGGTCGATATCAGGATCACCAAGATCCATGGTGACAAGCATACCCTCATCAAAATCATACATCTTGCAAAATGCTTCCCAATTTTTGCATCCAAAATGGGTTATGCTCTCAGAATTATACAGATTTACTTCAAAATCCATATCATGATGGGTCCTTAGGTGAATTTTCTTTGTTTCCATACTTTTATGATCTTCAAAACCCATCTTCTCCAAGACATAGCGTCTTGCATGGCATGGGATAAGCTAGTCGAATTGTAAAAGATGAAAATTACACGTTGAAATAGTTGAAGTCGTGCTTAATTATGAAAAAATAACACTTGTCATCGTTGCGTACCGTTTCAACGTCGAAGGTCTCCTCTAGCTTAATGCTGAAGCACCGACCTTCGTCCAGGTGAGGCCTGTCGCACAGACCTCGGTCGTCGTGGCACCAGTCGCACTCCCCCGGGAGACTTTCGTCGTCCGAGTACGACGTTTCCTATGTTCATAATTCAAATATTAAAACTGTACAATTAAATATATGTACTACAAAACCTAAATTAGATCATTATTATTCAACACGGGTTGGCTATCGGTCTGTCGAGTCTTTTCGTGAAAACTCTCAGCTCACGTGGTGTACATATTCGACCGTTGCTGATGGTAGCTCCTCCTTTCATCCCCGAGTGCATTACACCAAGTTGTCTAGCAAACGGGAATGAAGGTGAAGCTACCCCCACGACAACAGTCAGGATTCTTCGTCCTCTCATATATGGTGGAGACTCGACGGACTTAAAGTCAACCCAAAATATCGTTTAGTTATCTTTCTAAAAAAGGACATATCATCCTCTCATATTTAGGACTCATATTGACATGGAGATTTGGCTGGTCTCACCTCGAGGTCGGAGGGGGGTCGGTGACGGGGACGATGGCGGGGATGATGGAGGGGCTCCTAGATTTCTGCAAAAACAGAAACCTTATAAGCTATCAACTAATCAAATGCATACGCCTTGCATAGTGCTCTGCAATTTTAGCATTCAAAGCAGGAGTACTTTTCCAATTTGAGCATTCAATAAGCAAAACCAAATCGTAAAATAAAGTAGTATTCAAATTAGCTTGCATTCAATTATAAGCAAAACTACATCATCTGTTGCGTCCGTACATCGTCGAATATTATCACTAATACACCTCGAATACTATCATACATATAGCATCGCTAATACAGCTAGAACGGTAGCGCCCGACGGGTATCGGCGCGGGCGGTGGACACCCAAAGAGAAGGAACCATCACAGGATCATAGCTCCAGTGAGATCCCTGAAGAAGAACCTGCCAGGTATTGTCGAACCTGCCCTCCAACGCAACCATGTAGCGATGGACGTGCTCGTCCTCCTCGCTGACACGGTGACGTACCACCTCCGCGGTGTCCGAAAGCCTCGGCATCGTCACTGGCCCACGCGACTGCCACCAAAAAAGGATCGGGTCAACGACGGGCTGGCTCCTCACCAACCTACGCCCCCAGAAGGTAGCACCTCCCAATACCAGCCCGGGGGAGCCCAATCCCGGACATGGCCCCTCTGATCAAGCCAGCCTCCCCCGCCGAGTCGACGACGAGGATGCGGGATAGGCATCATCGACGTCGATGCGGGAATAATTGCTTGAACTAAAAAAATAAACTAGTTCTATTAATTTTCTTGCTAAAAATAAACTACTTCTATATATAGTAAAATAAAGTAGTTTTCTTAAATCAACTAGTTCAACTACTACTAAGCACTTAATTACTATAAATAAAATAAAGTAGTACTTACTAAAAATAAACTATTTCTATATATAGTAAAATAAAGTAGTTTTATTAAATCAACTAGTTCAACTACTAAGCACTTACTATAAATAAAATAAAGTA
>NC_057802.1:24396271-24397368 GCF_018294505.1 Triticum aestivum
TAAATAAAGTAAAGTAGTACTTACTAAAAATAAACTAGTTTAATTAGTTCTATTATTTATCGACCCCCCCCCCTCATGTCAAAGTTATCGGGTAGGGGGTATATCGAGAACGACATACCCGATAAAAAATAAGAAGAGGAAGAAGAAGAAGAAAAGAGGAGAAGAAGAAAGGAATAGAGGAGAAGGTCGAAGAAAAAAAAGAGGAGAAGAAGAAAAAATAGAATGGAATATTCTATTTTTTCTTCTTCTTCTCTATTCGTTTCTTCTTCTCCTCTTTTTTCTTCTTCTTTTTTCCTCTTCTTATTTATTTCTCCTCATTTTTCCTCTTCTTCCTCTCCTCTTCTTCTCCTTCTTCCTCTCCTTCTTTTTCTTCTTCTTCTTCTTCCTTTTTTCCTTCTTCCTCTTTTCTCCCTTTTCCTTATTTTACTTTTTCCTCTACACTAACCTAAAATGCACTAACCTAAAATCGATATCTACTAACAACCTAAATAAAAAAATCTGAAAAAACAGGACATATAATCATATATACACACATACGTATAATCACACATGCGGGACGGCGTTAGAGGCAGGGCGACGACCCGGATAATTAAGCTACAGTGATCCCCCGCAAATGATGCCATGTCACCATGGTTACTGTTGATAAACTCTCGATAGTTCAGAACCGAAACAAATTCAAAATTTAAATAAAAGCAAACAATAAAAGTTTTCAAATATTAAAACTAAAATGTTCGGAGTGAACCAAATATTGCATAGGTAATTATGGCGGAGAAACCACACCTTTAAAAAAATCTTAAATACTATAAGATGAATAAAACATCAGTAAAAACAATTAATTAAATACCTTTTATAATTAATAAAATGTCAAACTAAATTATTTGAGGACTAGACTCTTTGTGGCTATGTACTAAGTTGAAATACTAATTTAGATGCTACGTGTATATTTTACTAAAACTAAAATTAGTAGTAAACAAAACTAAAACAGAAAAGGTAATATAAATAAAAAGATAAAGGCAAAACAGAAAATAAAACAAAATTAAAAGAAAGAAGAAAAGACCCCCCCTCTCCCAGGGCCGAATGGCCCAACTGGCCATCCA
>NC_057802.1:24398397-24405751 GCF_018294505.1 Triticum aestivum
CGGCGCCCGGGTCCGCCCCGTCGGGCACCCGTAACCGCCCGCACCAATAGCCCACTATGGCCTCTGTGCCACTGGACGACGGGCCCCGCGCCCAGAACGTTTTTCTAAAAAAAGGAAAATAAAATAAAATAAAATAAAAATGAATTAATAAAATGAATTAATTAACTAATTAATCAGTGAATTAATTAAGTTAATTAATCCTGTTTAATTAATCTAATTAACTAGTTAGTTTAATTAAACTGTAATTAGTTTAACCTAAAACCTAATTAACCTAACAGTGTATGACAAGTGGGTCCCACTGGCCCGCACGTCAGTTTGACCAGTCAATAGCTCTGTGTATTGCTGACGTCATGCTGACGTCATGATGATGTCAGCAAACACTATTCTTGATAATGTTGGATTAAATTAATTAAATAAATTCTAAAAATGATTTAAAACTTTAGAAAATCATATTAAAAAATCGTAGCTCTGATGAAAATACTTTCTACATGAAAGTTGCTCAGAACGACGAGACGAATCCGGATACACAGCCCGTTTGTCCGCCACACATCCCTAACATATCGAACTCGGAACTTCCCCCTCCGGTTCATCTGTCCGAAAACGCGAAACACGGGGAATACTTCCCGGATGTTTCCGCCCTTCGCCGGTATCACCTACTACCGCGATTGGCCACACCTAGCATCACACTTTGTCATGTCATGCATCGTCATGCATTTTTTTGCATTGTATTTATTGTTTCTTCCCCCTCTTCTCTCTCTAGACACCGAGACCGACGCCGCTGCTACTCAGTACGACTACGGTGTTGACGACCTCTCATTCTTGCCAGAGCAATCAAGCAGCCCCCCCCCCTTGATCACCAGATATCGCCCATTCTACTCTATACTGCTTGCATTAGAGTAGTGTAGTGTCACTGCTTTCGGTTAATCCTATTCTGCTGCTTAGCCTGTCCTTGCTACTACTGTTGTTACCTTTACCTGCAAACCTAAATACTTAGTATAGGATGCTAGTTTTCCATCAGTGGCCCTACATTCTTGTCCGTCTGCCATCACTAGGGAGGTGATCACGGGTATATACTATATACTTTATATACATGACACATGTGGTGACTAAAGTCGGGTCAGCTCGTTGAGTACCCGCAAGTGATTCTGATGAGGGGGCTGAAAGGACAGGTGGCTCCATCCCGGTAGAGGTGGGCCTGGGTTCCTGACGTCCCCCGACTGTTACTTTGTGGCGGAGCGACAGGGCAGGTTGAGACCACGCTTAACGAGTTCTTGGTATTTGATCTGAGTCTGGCCATTTGGTCTATACGCAGTAACCAACTACGTGGGAAAGTTATGGGCACTCGACGTCGTGGTATCTGCCGAAGCCTTCGTGACGTCAGCGACTGAGCGGCGCGCGCCGCATTGGACCGCTCGCGCTTGTATTAAGGGGGCTAGATCTGCTTCCGGCCGCGTACGCAACGTGCAGGTGTGCAATGGGCGATGGGCCCAGACCCCTGCGCCATAGGGTTTGGACCGGCATGTTGACCTCTCTGTTGTGCCTAGGTAGGGCTGCGATGTGTTGATCTTCCGCGGCCGGGCATGACCCAGAAAAGTGTGTCCGACCAAATGGGATCGAGCGTGTTGGGTTATGTGGTGCACCCCTGCAGGGAAGTTTATGTATTCGAATAGCCGTGATCTTCGGTAACAGCACGACTTGGAGTTGTACCTTGACCTTATGACAACTAGAACCGGATACTTAATAAAACACACCCTTCCAAGTGCCAGATATAACCCGGTGATCGCTCTCTAACAGGGCGACGAGGAGGGGATCGTCGGGTAGGTTTATGCTATGCGATGCTACTTGGTGAACTTACCATCTACTCTCTTCTACATGCTGCAAGATGGAGGCTGCCAGAAGTGTAGTCTTCGACAGGACTAGCTATCCCCCTCTTATTCTGGCATCCTGCAGTTCAGTCCACCGATATTGCCCCTTTACTCATATACCAATGCATATGTAGTGTAGATCCTTGCTTGCGAGTACTTTGGATGAGTACTCACGGTTGCTTTCTCCCTCTTTTCCCCCTCTCCTTTCTACCTGGTTGTCGCAACCAGATGCTGGAGCCCAGTAGCCAGACGCCACCATCGACGACGACTCCTACTACACCGGAGATGCCTACTACTACGTGCAGTCTGCTGACGACGCCCAGGAGTAGTTTAGGAGGATCGCAGGCAGGAGGCCTGCGCCTCTTTCGATCTGTATCCCAGTTTGTGCTAGTCATCTTATGGCAACTTGTTTAACTTATGTCTGTACTCAGATATTGTTGCTTCCACTGACTCGTCTATGATCGAGCACTTGTATTCGAGCCCTCGAGGCCCTTGGCTTGTATTATGATGCCTGTATGACTTAATTTAATTTTTAGAGTTGTGTTGTGATATCTTCCCGTGAGTCCCTGATCTTGATCGTACACGTTTGCATGTATGATTAGTGTACGATTGAATCGGGGGCGTCACAAGTTGGTATCAGAGCCGACTGCCTGTAGGAATCCCCGTTTCCAACTCCTTGGCCGAAGTCGAGTCTAGTCATTGAAAAACTTTTACTAACATGGTTGTCCCACGTCGCCATTGGGTGGTATTATGATCTTTTACTACTTGTCTATACTCTGGGACTCTGATCTCTCTTCTATTCGGGTTAAATGAATTTTGCTAAATCTAACATTAGGATCTCGTTATCACTTTCACCCGGAGAGCCCCTTATTACTGATGATCGTCTGCTGCACGTGAAGACCCTGAAGATACTCTCCGCTGTTAACCCGAGAACTTGTGTCCATCGTGTTTGCAATTCCCCTTCCACCGTCAACCCTTATGGATAACTACTTGCAGTTATTATTCTTACATTCATCCCCAGTTGGTCTTGTTATTACAAGATTCCCCGAAATAGTCGTCGTTGTTTCGATAATCCTTTGAGCTGACTGCCTTGCTGTTCTTTGTCACCTGAATACCCCGACGGATAATTCTCGCACTTATCGAGTATCCTCTCATCCCCCAGTTGTTCATGTGTTTCACAATGGTCTTCGAAATACTACTCAATCCTCCAAAAATCCTTAGTAGCTTATTTCTCTGCAATACTTGTCTGCTTGCATGATGGATGCTTTCCATATGTCTAGCAATATTCGTTAGTATCCTTAGGCACCGTCATTTTGATCCTTTTGATTCAACATGAGTGCGAATGCACGCAATCATCAGTTGATCCTTTTAAATTATCTTTCCGGCTCAGACGTCATTTTAAACATGAGCTGGTTCTCAACCAATCCAATTACCGTTGATTGTACCCCTAAGGCTATTCAACTTATCCATCCCGAATCAGAACATTGCTTCTGATCCCTTGATTTGAAAATCATAATTCCTTTGCATTTGAGCTCTGGATTAGTCAGTTGTTTCTATAATCCAATGCCTTTGCATTTTTACTTCCTCTGGTTGTGTGTCGATGCTCACACCAGCTCTGTTATGGACCGGCAGATCCTTTAATGGATTTTATCCGACATCGTCCTTCATATTCAATAACCTTGTGAGCCTTCCCTCGGATACATAATGCCTTTGGTAAATTGTATCATCTACTTTCTCAACCTTGCTCTACTTTCGAGCTTGTGATATTTACTCTTGAAACTTGTAGTATATGTTTCTAAGAAGCCCCTATGGGTTGAACATATGCCTTCTCTAAACCGTGTGAACCCAAAAGTTTTCACGAGTCATACTCTTCTGGTGCTTCGCCAGATAAAATTTCAACACTGCAACTTCTTCGAAGACGAGAAGTGAATGAAAGGTTATGCATTAAAGAAGTGGGAGTCGACCTTGAACTTTGTGTTCATGCCCATGGACCCGATGTGGAACCTATCATGGGAGCTTCTTGTAGTAATAACTATTTCCTTGATATAATATCCTTTGGTATCGGTGAATTGATCCTATGCAATCGTGGTTCCGGCCATATTTTCTCGTTGATCCCATTTCTCAGACAAGTTAAAACACTTGTCTTTTGCAAGTCAATACACCAGTCCAACCTCTACCTTGATCTACCATCGCGTATTACCCTCTGGTATCTCGAGAATATCTAAGAACTGTGTTGCATCTTATGAATCTCCATCAGCTATTATTTCTCACTGATTCCAATTTTTCATGGGTTCTGAGTTAGTCGCTCAAGAACACCGGTAAGTGAACCGATTCCCAATCTGATTCAGTAACTCTAAGTAATTTTCGTTGCTTACGAGTTTAATAATCCTTCAAGTCATCCCAAGCCTGATCGGCTTTATCATTATCGTGCTAAATTTTAACTGTGCTACCTGGTCCTTATTCCCGAAGCACAACTTTTGACGATGAGCCAAGCTTACGTCGATCTTCCTCGTCTTATCATTTCACCTTGAACATCAAGCTTGATTCCGAGTGTGTGTCGTATCCGTGGTTCCAATGACCCTTCGCTTCACCATTGTTTTTTTTCTTGATGTCGTCGTTGTTCGATTGCTTCTTCGTGAAATCTCTCGACAATTGTGTCGTGATCATCATAAACATTTTGAGCTCTTCCAGGATATCAATTGAATTCATGAAGAGAAATACCATCCTTGCCCTCGGTGATTTGTATTATCATCGACCACTTTATTGCCTTCCGTTCAACACAAACTTGTTCGTGTTTCGTGTTATACCTTGAGATCCATGCTATCCAACAATTGTTCTTCCTTACCTTGGAGTATTACCATATTTTATGTCAAGAATGTCGTGAGGATTACTCCACCTCTTAAGAATTCTTGGCACAGTGATACTTCTCACCGTCACCACTTTCTTGGTCCTCGTGTTGATTCGAACCGGGGTACCAACAAGTGAATAATGCTGTTTGGATTCTGCCCTTCTAGCAACCCTATTGCTTTGAAGTCAATGGTCGGCCATTCATTCTTAGACTATTGATTATTGAATCACCATTCTAACATTGGTCGTGCAACCCAACCCATATTTCGGGCGCACCTTTCAACCAATGTTTAATTGTGTATGTTTTCCTCGAGCATACCTCATTATATCACTTGATCTGACAAATCGTATCTCCTTGTTCTCATAATTGTGGAGATCCATCTTTTTGGGAATCTCAATGAATGGTCGCTGAGTCCATCAGCCACCTCCTCATCCTCTCCTTGGTTTAATGATGAACTCTTGTTTTGGAACTTGCTTCCATGGTTCATTTCCCGAGAATCTTATGATGTCTTCTCGTCAATTTGTGTCGCACCTTTTTCTTCTCTGGCATCCTGAGTCTGAGGTATCCTGACCCCAATCAGATCTGAATCTTGGTCAGATATGATGGTTGGAACGTTTTCCAAGAGTCATAATGGTTGTCCTTATTTGACTCGGTAAGGTGATGTCATGCCTAACACACCTGGCCGGAGGACCTATTGTTATAGTTTCCTTGTTAACAAGGCTATCAATTCTTCCATGAGGAAATTGTAAGACTTATTCTACAAGTTATTCCTAATGGATACTTTGTGTTTCCAAAGTCTGATCTTCACCTGATGACCATGTCAATACTATCTTGAAGCATGTCTGTGGTACTCCGATTTTTAACAAGAACATTTGAAGCCCAATGCTAAATGCTTCTTGCTCAATTATCCAAACACCATTGTAGGGCTAATGTCATGAAATTTCTCTCCACTTACCTAAAGGGTTTTCTACATTATGTCTTGTCACAGATATCATGCTCTACTTGTCCTTGGGAAGGATATACCCCTGAAATATGTGTTTAAACACAATTTCCTTTCCGTTGTTCTGTTTAATCTGTTGATCACAATTTCCTTTCCATTGTTTGGTTTAACCTTTCATGCGATCTATATAATCTAAGCAGTAATATTCTCCTGCTTTTGTAAACACCTCGGTGTACAATTCTGTCAGAAAGACCCTGTTACTTTTGTTGATGACATTCCGGTAACCACCGATGGACTAGAACTTTGCCTATTGGTCCGCCTCATTTAACGAGCAGGAAAATGGTTCTCTTCGTCCCTCGCCCTTGGTACCGACTTTGTTGCCGACATAACTGACATGCTACCCTCTGACATGCCTCGCTATCCTGACCGCGCAAGAGGTTAGCGCCATTTCTACCTTTAAACCACATGATGGGCCCATAACCCACAGTTCCACAGGATCGAAACATGACTCTCCTGTACACCTATGTGGCCAAAGTTATTCCTCACGCGTGGCTTCGTAAGTACTTCACGAGCCACCTTTCGAAAGATCATCAATTCTGGTATCAGACACAATACTTATTCCCATTGCTCTGAACCCCTTTCACACTATATTACAGGCAACGAACGATTGCCTATCCACTTGAAACTTCTTATGGCACCTTCTTACTTTGCTCTCGATGAATTTCTTGAATTTCAACTCCAGAGATACGTTGTGTTTCATTCACTGAGGTAATTACCAATTGTCAGTCCTCACCGACATATGTCCTTATCGTTTCCCCCCTTCTACCCTATTCGTAAGTACGATGAACTCTGAAGAAAGGATGACGGCTTCATCATGATGCCCTAAAGCAGATAAATGAAGACATCAACGAGAGGGATCAACTTCTTCGAGAAGGGCAACCAAGATCGGGAAGACTCGATGGAACTTCGTAACCAAGTCTTTTCCCCCTCACCATACCTCTTAAATCTCGGGACGAGATTTCTTGTAGTGGAGGTGAATTGTGACGCCCAGATAATTGAGCTACAGTGATCCCCCGCTAATGATGCCATGTCACCACGGTTACTGTTGATAAACTCTTGATAGTTCAGAACCGAAACAAATTCAAAATTTCAATAAAAGCAAACAATAAAAGTTTTCAAATATTAAAACTAAAATGTTCGGAGTGAACCAAATATTGCATAGGCAATTATGGTGGAGAAACCACACCTTTATAAAATTCTTAAATACTATAAGATGAATAAAACAGCAGTAAAACACAATTAATTAAATACCTTTTGTAATTAATAAAACGTCAAACTAAATTATTTGAGGACTAGACTATTTGTGGCTTTGTACTAAGTTGAAATACTAATTTAGATGCTACGTGTATATTTTACTAAAACTAAAATTAGTAGGAAACAAAACTAAAACAGAAAAGGTAATATCAATAAAAAGATAAAGGCAAAACAGAAAATAAAACAAAATTAAAAGAAAGAAGAAAAGACCCCCCCTCTCCCTGGGCCGAATGGCCCAACTGGCCATCCAGGCCACTAGGCCGGCCCCCCCACTCCCCATAACCCCTCGGCGACCGAAACCCTAACCCCCCCATGACCACACACTCCCCCCACTCCCCACGTCTCTCCTCTCCCCCTCCCGATCCCATCCGCATCGAGAACGAAACC
>NC_057802.1:24406209-24411283 GCF_018294505.1 Triticum aestivum
CCTTGCCGTGCCACGGCCATGCCCGCAGCCCCCCTCTGCGACGCCGTCCTCCGCCATGCCCCGTGCCTCTGCTCGCCCCCGCGCGCCCCGCCGGCTCGCCCGGTGCCGCTTGGTCCCAGGCCGCGCCACGCAGTGCCCCGCCGTCGGCGCCCGGGTCTGCCCCGTCGGGCTCCCGTAACCGCCCGCACCAATAGCCCACTATGGCCTCTGTGCCATTGGACGACGGGCCCCGCGCCCAGAACGTTTTTATAAAAAAAAGGAGAATAAAATAAAATAAAAATGTATTAATAAAATTAATTAATTAATTTAATTAGTGAATTAATTAAGTAAATTAATCCTATTTAATTAATCTAATTAACTAGTTAGTTTAACTAAACTGTAATTAGTTTAACCTAAACCCTAATTAACCTAATAGTGTATGACAGGTGGGTCCCACTGGGCCCACACGCCAGTTTGACCAGTCAACAGCTCTGTTGACTGCTAACGTCATGATGACATCAGCAAACACTATTCTGGATAATGTTGCATTAAATTAATTAATTAAATTCTAAAAATGATTTAAAACTTTAGAAAATCATATAAAATAAACCGTAGCTCAGATGAAAATGCTTTCTACATGAAAGTTGCTCAGAACGACGAGACGAATCTGGATACGCAGCCCGTTCGTCCGCCACACATCCCTAACATATCGAACTCACAACTTTCCCCCTCCGGTTCATCTGTCCGAAAACGCGAAACACCGGGAATACTTCCCGGATGTTTCCCCCCTTCGCCGGTATCACCTACTACCGCGATTGGGCACACCTAGCATCACGCTTTGTAATGCATGCATCCTCATGCATTTGTTTACATTGTATTTATTGTTTCTTCCCCCTCTTCTCTCGCTAGACACCGAGACCGACGCCGCTGCTACTCAGTACGACTACGGTGTTGACGACCTCTCATTCTTGCCAGAGCAATCAGGCAAGCCCCCCTGATCACGAGATATCGCCTATTCTACTCTATACTGCTTGCATTAGAGTATTGTACCATGCTACTGCTTTCGGTTAATCCTATTCTGCTGCATAGCCTGTCCTTGCTACTACTGTTGTTACCTTTACCTACAAACCTAAATACTTAGTATAGGGTGCTAGTTTTCCATCAGTGGCCCTACATTCTTGTCCATCTGCCATGCTATACTATCGGGCCATGATCACTAGGGAGGTGATCACGGGTATATACTATATACTTTATATACATGACACATGTGGTGACTAAAGACGGGTCAGCTCGTTGAGTACCCGCAAGTGATTCTGATGAGGGGACTGAAAGGACAGGTGGCTCCATCCCGTTAGAGGTGGGCCTGGATTCCTGACGGCCCCCGACTGTTACTTTGTGGCGGAGCGATAGGGCAGGTTGAGACCACCTAGGGGAGAGGTGGGCCTGGCCCTGGTCGGCGTCGCGGATACTTAAAAATAACACACTCCACGAGTTCTTGGTATTTGATCTAAGTCTGGCCATTTGGTCTATACGCACTAACCAACTACGTGGGAAAGTTATGGGCACTCGACGTCGTGGAATCAGCCGAAGCCTTCGTGACGTCAGCGACTGAGCGCCGCGCGCCGCATTGGACCGTAAGCTCGCGCTATTATTAAGGGGGCTAGGTCTGCTTCACGCCGCATATGCAACGTGCAAGTGTGCAATGGGCGATGGGCCCAGACCCCTGCACCATAGGGTTTAGACCGGCGTGCTGACCTCTCTGTTGTGCCTAGGTAGGGCTGCGACGTTTTGATCTTCCGCGGCCGGGCATGACCCAGAAAAGTGTGTCCGGCCAAATGGGATCGAGCGTGTTGGGTTATGTGGTGCACCCCTGCAGGGAAGTTTATGTATTCGAATAGTCGTGATCTTCGGTAACAGGACGACTTGGAGTTGTACCTTGACCTTATGACAACTAGAACCGGATACTTAATAAAACACACCCTTCCAAGTGCCAGATATAACCCGGTGATCGCTCTCTAACAGGGCGAGGAGGAGGGGATCGCCGGGTAGGTTTATGCTATGCGATGCTACTTGGTGAACTTACCATCTATTCTCTTCTACATGCTGCAAGATGGAGGCTGCGAGAAGCGTAGTCTTCGACAGGACTAGCTATCCCCCTCTTATTCTGGCATTCTACAGTTCAGTCCACCGATATTGCCCCTTTACACATATACCAATGCATATGTAGTGTAGATCCTTGCTTGCGAGTACTTTGGATGAGTACTCACGGTTGCTTTCTCGCTCTTTTCCCCCTCCTTTCTACCTGGTTGTTGCAACAAGATGCTTGAGCCCAGTAGCCAGACGCCACCGTCGGCCATGACTCCTACTACACCGGAGATGCCTACTACTACGTGCAGGCTGCTGACGACGCCCAGGAGTAGTTTAGGAGGATCCCAGGCAGGAGGCCTGCGCCTCTTTCGATCTGTATCCCAGCTTGTGCTAGTCATCTTATGGCAACTTGTTTAACTTATGTCTGTACTCAGATATTGTTGCTTCCGCTGACTCGTCTATGATCGAGCACTTGTATTCGAGCCCTCTAGGCCCCAGGCTTGTATTATGATGCTTGTATGACTTATTTTAATTTTTAGAGTTGTGTTGTGATATCTTCCCGTGAGTCTCTGATCTTGATCGTACACGTTTGCGTGTATGATTAGTGTACAATTGAATCGGGGGCGTCACAGGCAGCCTGGCGGCTGCGTCGGGGCGGGGAGGGCGAACTGAACGAAAATTTTGACAAGTGCCGTATATATAGCCAGAGCTTTGGTCCCGGTTCGTGGTACCAACCGGGACCAATGCCCCCCATTAGTCCCGGTTTGTGGCACCAACCGGGACCAAAGGTCTCTTTTTAGTAGCCCAAAGGGTGGGAAGCAGAGGCCTTTGGTCCCGGTTGGTGGCACAAACTGGGACTAAAGGGTGGGCATTGGTACCGGTTGGTGGCATGAACCGGTACCAATGTATACCTTTAGTCCCGGTTGGTGGCACCAACCGGGATTAAAGGCCTTGTGCTGCCCGCGTCGTGACACGAAAGTTTAGTCCCGAATCACTTCGTGCCGACCTGTTGCCCATAAACTTTCCTGCCTCATATGAGAATGGTCGCTACTTGAGGGAGCTCGAGAGTGGTTTATAAGACCCACTCCCGCTGCCCTCTCTAGCTCCTCTCAAATGCAGGCTTTCGGGCCTAAACAAACTGTATCTGCCTGTGGGCCTGCTGGGCCTTCTGCGGGCCTGAATCCTGGCCCAACTAGCTGGGTTTCTAGTCGTATTCAGGCCGTGGTGGCCCAGTAGGTGGCATTTTTTTTACCTTTTTCCACTATTTTTGTTTTCTTTGTTGCTTTATTTTTTATTTTGTTATAGTTTATTTTATTTTGTTTCTACTTATTTATTTTATAAATGTTTATTTTGTTTTGTTTCTACTTATTTATTTTATTTTATTTTATTTTGTTTCTACTTATTTATAAAAGTTTATTTTGTTTATACTTATTTATTTTATTTTATTTTTTGCTTTTTGTATTTATTTTATGAAAATTCTTTTTGCTTTTAATGTTTTGAACAGAAAATACTTTGATAATTCTTTCTACTTATTTATAAAAGTTTATTTTGTTTCTACTTATATATTTTATTAAAGTTTATTTTATTATATTTGGTTTCTACTTACATCATCAATTTTCAACCCTTTCTGACTTCATTTGTTATTCTTCATGCATTTAGTGATTATTTTGAGCTATAAGACCCTGAAATTGAAAAGCATTTCAAATGAACTCTGAAAAGGTTGAAAATTGGCATGGTATCATCATTTCACCCACATAGCATGTGCAAGAAAGTTGAGAGGGTTACGGCAAAATCTGGATGCACTTCGTGTACAAAACGGATAATCTCTTTCGAAGTATCAGGATTTCATACGGAAACTCGTCTGTTACAAAGGGATTTCAAATTTTTAAACTTATTTGAACTCCTGACTTTTTGTGTGTTCAAAATGCACCATTCAAAGCCACATCATCAATTTTCAACCCTTTCTGACTTCAATTGTTATTTTTCATGCATTTACTGATTATTTTGAGCTATAAGACCCTGCGATTGAAAAGCATTTAAAATGAACTCTGAAAAGGTTGAAAGTTGGCATGGTATCATCATTTCACCCACATAGCATGTGCAAGAAAGTTGAGAGGGTTACGGCAAAAACTGGATGCACTTCGTGTACAAAACGGACAATCTCTTTCGAAGTATCAAGATTTCATACGGAAATTCGTCTGTTACAAAGGGATTTCATTTTTAAAACTTATTTGAACTCCTGACTTTTTGTTTGTTCAAAATGCACCATTCAAAGCACAATCATCAATTTTCAACCCTTTTTGACTTCATTTGTTACTTTTCATGCATTTACTGATTATTTTGAGCTATACGACCCTGAAATTGAAAAGCATTTCAAATGAACTCTGAAAAGGATGAAAGTTGGCAAGGTATGATCATTTCACCCACATAGCATGTGCAAGAAAGTTGAGAGGGTTATGGCAAAAACTGGATGCACTTCGTGTACAAAACGGACAATCTCTTTCGAAGTATCAGGATTTATACAGAAACTCGTCTGTTACAAAGGGATTTCATTTTTGAAAACTTCATTGAACCCCTAACTTTTTGTGTGTTCGAAATGCACCATTCAAAGCAACATCATCAAATTTCAACCCTTTCTGACTTCATTCGTTATTTTTATGCATTTACTGATTATTTTTAGCTATAAGACCCTGAAATTGAAAAGCATTTCAAATGATCTCTGAAAAGGTTGAAAGTTTGCATGGTATCATCATTTCACCCACATAGAATGTGCAAGAAAGTTGAGAGGGTTACGGCAAAAACTGGATGCACTTCGTGTACAAAACGGACAATCTCTTTCGAAGTATTAGGATTTCATACGGAAATTCGTCTGTTGCAAAGGGATTTCATTTTTTTAAACTTATTTGAACTCCTGACTTGTTGTGTGTTCAAAATGCACCATTCAAAGCACAATCATCAATTTTCAACCCTTTCTGACTTCATTTGTTATTTTTCATGCATTTACTGA
>NC_057802.1:24411628-24491589 GCF_018294505.1 Triticum aestivum
TCTTTCGAAGTATCAGGATTTCATACGGAAACTCGTCTGTTACAAAGGGATTTCATTTTTTAAAACTTATTTTAATTCCTGACTTTTTGTGTGTTCAAAATGCACCATTCAAAGCCACATCATCAGTTTTCAACCCTTTCTGACTTCAATTGTTACTTTTCATGCATTTACTGATTATTTTGAGCTATAAGACCCTGCAATTGAAAAGCATTTCAAATGAACTCTGAAAAGGTTGAAAGTTGGCATGGTATCATCATTTCACCCACATAGCATGTGCAAGAAAGTTGAGAGGGTTACGGCAAAAACAGGATGCACTTCCTGTACAAAACGGACAGTCTCTTTCGAAGTATCAGGGTTTCATACGGAAACTCGTCTGTTACAACAGGCATTTCAAATGAACTACGAAAAGGTTGAAAGTTGCCATGGTATCATCATAATAGTTGTGGAGAGAAAGTCTTCACTTTTTTTCGCTTGTGTCCTTTGCTTATTGCGCCGTAACCATGGATAATCTTCATCGTTTATCAGGATGCCTGGGTCAGCCTTGACTTTGAAGGGAGGAATTTCATGAAACTTTTCATAATCTTCAGACATGTCTGTCTTGCCCTCCACTCCCACGATGTCCCTTTTCCTAAAAGAACTATGTGGCGCTTTGGCTCATCGTATGATGTATTCGCTTCCTTATCTTTTCTTTTTCTCGGTTTGGTAGACATGTCCTTCACATAGATAACCTGTGCCACATCATTGGCTAGGACGAACGGTTCGTCAGTGTACCCAAGATTGTTCAGATCCACTGTTGTCATTCTGTACTGTGGGTCTACCTGTACCCCGCCTCCTGACAGATTGACCCATTTGCACTTAAACAAAGGGACCTTAAAATCATGTCCGTAGTCAAGTTCCCATATGTCCACTATGTAACCATAATATGTGTCATTTCCACTCTTGGTTGCTGCATCAAAGCGGACACCGCTGTTTTGGTTGGTGCTCTTTTGATCTTGGTCGTCGATCGTGTAAAATGTATTCCCATTTATCTCGTATCCTTTGTAAGTCAATACAGTCGAAGATGGTCCCCTGGACAACGTGTACAGCTCAGCACAAATAGTGTTGTCACCTCTGAGACGTGTTTCCAACCAACTGCTGAAAGTCCTGATGTGTTCACATGTAATCCAGTTGTCGCACTACTCCGGGTGTTTGGAGCGCAGACTGTTCTTGTGTTCATCGACATACGGGGTCACCAAGGTAGAGTTCTGTAGAACTGTGTAGTGTGCTTGAGACCAAGAATGTCTGTCCCTGCATATTATTGAGTCCCCTCCAAGCGTGCCTTTTCCAGTCAGTCTCCCCTCATACCGTGATTTAGGGAGACCTATCTTCTTAAGGCCGGGAATGAAGTCAACACAAAACCCAATGACATCCTCTGTTTGATGGCCCTTGGAGATGCTTCCTTCTGGCCTAGCGTGGTTACGGATATATTTCTTTAGGACTCCCATGAACCTCTCAAAGGGGTACATATTATGTAGAAATACGGGGCCCGGAATGACAATCTCGTCAACTAGATGAACTAGGACGTTCGTCATGGTATTGAAGAAGGATGGTGGGAACACCAGCTCGAAACTGACAAGACATTGCGCCACATCACTCCTTTGCCTTGGTATGATTTCTGGATCGATCACCTTCTGAGGAATGCACATAGCTTCACAATGGCTAATCGGACATTTTCCGGTAGAAGCCCCCTCAATGCAACCAGAAGCAGTTGCGTCATAATCACGTGGCAGTCATGAGACTTTAGGTTCTGGAACTTTTTCTCTGGCATATTTATTATTCCCTTTATATTCGACGAGAAGCCAGTCGGGACCTTCATACTAAGCAGGAATTCAAAGAAGATTTCCTTCTCTTCTTTGGTAAGAGCGTAGCTGGCAGGACCTTCATACTGCTTTGGAGGCATGCCGTCTTTTTCGTGCAAACGCTGCAGGACCTCCCGTGCCTCAGCTGTATCTTTTGTCTTCCCATACACGCCCAAGAAGCCTAGCGGGTTCACGCAAAGGCTCTTCGTCATGTGCATCACGTCGATCAAAGATCGGACCTCTAGGTCTTTCCAGTAGGGTAGGTCCCAAAATATAGATTTCTTCATCCACATGGGTGCGCGTCCCTCAGCGTCATTCGGAACAGCTCGTCCGCCGGGACCCTTTCCAAAGATTATGTGTAAATCATTGACCATAGCAAGTACGTGATCACCGGTACGCATGGCGGGCTTCTTTCGGAACAGCTAGTCTGCCTCGCCTTTGAAATGCTTGCCTTTCTTTCGACATTTATGGTTGGTCGGAAGAAATCGACGATGGCCCAGGTACACATTCTTCGTGCATTTGTCCAGGTATACTTTCGGTGTCAGCTAAACAGTGCGTGCATGCGTGGTATCCCTTGTTTGTCTATCCTGAAAGGTTACTGAGAGCGGGCCAATCGTTGATGGTTACTAACAGCAACGCGTGCAGGTTAAATTCCTCCTGTTTGTGCTCATCCCACGTACGTACACCGTTTCCATTCCACAGCTGTAAAAGTTCTTCAACTAATGGCCTTAGGTACACATCAATGTCGTTCCCGGGTTGCTTAGGGCCTTGGATGAGAACTGGCATCATAATGAACTTCCGCTTCATGCACATCCAAGGAGGAAGGTTATACATACATAGAGTCACAGGCCAGGTGCTGTGATTGCTGCTCTGCTCCCCGAAAGGATTAATGCCATTCGCGCTTAAACCAAACCATACGTTCCTTGGGTCACCTGCAACCTCAGCCCAGTACTGTCTCTTGATTTTTCTCCACTGTGACCCGTCAGCGGGTGCTCTCAACTTCCCGTCTTTCTTACGGTCCTCACTGTACCATTGCATCAACTTGGCATGCTCTTCGTTTCTGAACAATCGTTTCAACCGTGGTATTATAGGAGCATACCACATCACCTTCGCCTGAACCCTCTTCCTGCGGGGCTCGCCGTCAACATCACCAGGATCATCTCGTCTGATCTTATACCGCAATGCAACTCATACCGGGCATGCGTTCAAATCCTTGTACGCACCATGGTAGAGGATGCAGTCATTAGGGCATGCATGTATCTTATGCACCTCCAATCCTAGAGGGCATACGACCTTCTTTGCTGCATACGTACTGTTGGGCAATTCGTTATCCTTTGGAAGCTTCTTCTTCAATATTTTCAGTAGCTTCTCCAATCCTTTGTCAGGCACATCATTCTCTGTCTTCCACTGCAGCAATTCCAGTACGGTACCGAGCTTTGTGTTGCCATCTTCGCAATTTGGGCACAACCCTTTTTTGTGATCCTCTAACATGTGATCGAACTTCAGCTTCTCCTTTTGACTTTCGCATTGCGTCTTTGCATCGACAATGACCCGGCGGAGATCATCATCATCGGGCACATCGTCTGGTTCCTCTTGATCTTCAGCAGCTTCCCCATGTTGCAGCATCATCGGGCACATCGTCTGGTTCCTCTTGATCTTCAGCAGCTTCCCCCGTTGCAGCATCACCGTATTCAGGGGCACATAGTTTTCATCGTCCTCTTCTTCTTCCCCGTCTTCCATCATAACCCCTATTTCTCCGTGCCTCGTCCAAACATTATAATGTGGCATGAAACCCTTGTAAAGCAGGTGGGTGTGAAGATTTTCCGGTCAGAGTAAGACTTCGTATTCCCACATTTAGGGCATGGACAACACATAAAACCGTTCTGTAAGTGCATCTAGTGCCCCTTAGTGATTTTGGTGTATTGAAGACTTATAGGTTAAGGGACTAATGCATTTGTGAGTGTACACAGATCTATAAGTCTATGAGGAGTTTGATAATTACAGTGAAAGTCGACCCCTAAAAATGAAGTTCTTCGACTGAAGACTTTGGATTTCTGAAGACTTTCTGAAGACTTTGAAAGTGAAGAAATTGGTGTGACCTTGAAGACTTGGTATTCATTTGAGGAATATGAAGCGTGAAGACTTTTGTTTTCGTAGTTTCATTTTCTCTTTCTTGAGTCATAGGAAACACCATACTGTTAAAGGGGGTCGAGGAAATACTAAGGAAAAATTTCCATGTGATGCTCAACTCAAAATCCTACACCTACCAATCCCTTCGAGTGAAGCCATTGGAAATCTCATATACAGTTCAGTCATATCCTTCAGTGACAAAGACGAAGTTCTTCTGGTCTCTGAGGAATTTGTTCTGACTGAGGAGTTAGGAATTCGCCAGTGCGGATTGCCTACACAGTGAGGAACATGATAGCCCTGAGGAATTTGAACCTCAAATTACCGACCGTTGCTGTGCCATGCGCCAGCTGTCCCAAAATATCTACCCACCTAATGGTCATGTCATTGAAGGGCATTTATGTCTTATCATGCGGGCTGCTCCCTAGGCTATAAATAGCCGCCTCGAACAACCACTAGCTGGTTGGCTGCTCCGAGAGAAACAGACACTTGTCATTTGAGAGCATCCCATCCTCCGAGGACTTTGAGCGAAAATCATCAAGTGAGGAAAAACCCCAAACCCAAACACCTACAAACCCAAAGTGATTGAGCATCACTGAAGAGATTGATCCTGCGTGGATCCGACGCTTGTTACCTTTGAAGACTGTGCTTCTTCCAGACGGTTAGGCGTCATGGTCTAGAGCATCCAAGAGGAAATTGTGGATCACCGAGTGACCGAGTTTGTGAAGGTTCGGAAGTCACCTGAAGACTTACCACGAGTGATTGGACGAGGTCTGTGTGACCTTAGTTCAAGGAGAATCCGGTGAGGACTGTGTGTCCGGGACTGGGTGTCCTCAGGTTTAAATACCTAGCCGCTCCAACCAGACGTACAACTGAGACAGCAGTTGGAACTGGTCTACCAAATCATTGTCTTCACCAAGCCAACTGGTTCTATTTCCTCAACTCTTTCATTTCCGCATACCTGCGTTGTGCAATTGTTCATATCTGTGTTTGAAGACTTTGACTGAAGATTTTCTCAATTTCCTCAGTTCAATTTCCTCAGTCTATTTGTCTTGATCCTGTGTTATCCTGTGTTTACGCTTTCTGTACTCTGTGCTTATTTTCATTTCATCATGATGACTATGCTTGTGTTCTGCTATGCATACTTTTGAGTACTTATTCCGCTGCAAGTAGTTCTTCGCTAAGGAATTTCCTCACCCACAAATTCCTCAGTGAAGAATTTATAAAAATTGCCTATTCACCCCCCTCTAGTCGATATAACGCACTTTCAATTGGTATCAGAGCGGGGTACTCCCTTGTTCTGTGTGATTTTGGTTTAACCACCTCGAGTTTTTGTTATGTCGACCGCAGGTATGATCAAGGTCTCTGCCGGGTGTACTACCTTCGATGGGACGGACTACCCCTACTGGAAGAATAAGATGCAAATGCATCTTGAGGCAATTGATAACGATCTCTGGTATGTTGTGGAAAAAGGTGTTACCTCTGTCTCACCCTCACTGAACGCTGCCGATGTGAAGAGATTCAAGCAACTCGATCCTCAAGCGAAGAATATCATATGTGGCCATCTGAGCAAAGGACAGTATGGAAGAGTGAGTGCTTTGGAAACTGCTAAGCTTATCTGGGATAGGCTGTCCAAAGTAAATGAAGGAGTCTCAACACAGCGTGACTCTCGAGTTGATGTTCTTCGCAATCTCTTCAACCGCTTCAAAAGACTCGACAATGAGAATGTTCAACAAACCTTCGATCGCCTCACTGACATCTCAAATGAGCTTCAAGCACTTGGTGCACTGACATCACCGACCACGAGGTGGTGAAGCAACTGCTAAGATCGCTTGATTCCTCATTTGATACTCTGGCCTTGATGATACAAGAGCGTGCTGATTACAAGTCACTTGATCCCGCTGATATCCTCGAAAGGCTAAACACTCATGAGTTCCAGCTTGCTGAAAAAAGAGATCTCTATGGTTCGAGCTATGGCAGATCACGTGCACTGAAGGCCAAGGCAGTTTCTGAGTCTGAAGATGAAGACTCTGAAAGCAGTCTTGGTGATCCTGAAGAACTGAGCCATGATCTAGCACTGCTTGTGAAGAAATTCCAAAAGCTCTCAAGACGTGGTCGCTTTGGAAGACCCTCAAGGAGCAATGATTCCTCATCCAGTGACTACAAGAAGAGGCTTTGTCACAAATGCAAGAAACCAGGACACTACATTCAAGATTGTCCTCAGTGGGAAAAGGAATCAAAGAAGAAGAAATACAAGGATTACAGTTCTGATGATACGAAGAAAAAGAAGAAATCCTCAAAATCCTCAAAGTCTTCATCTCACAAGAAGAGTAGCTCCAAGAAGGCTGGGGCATTCATTGGCAAGGAAATGGACTCTGAGGCTGAATCTGAAGAAAATGAGAAAGAGGAGGCATCTGAGGATTCCGAATCCGGTGTGGCAAGCCTAGCCCTCGCTACTGCATTCGTCAGCAAGTCTATCTTCAACTCTGAAGAAAATGACCTCACCAACAAGGCAATTATGACTACGCTCCCACCTATTGCTTCATGGCAAAGGGTGCCAAGGTACTCAAATATGCCTCATCTGAATCAAGTGAAAATGAATCTGATGAAAACCTTAAGCCTAGCTATTCTAAACTTGCTAAGATTGCTGTGAAACAACAAAGGGCCCTTGAAAAGGTTCAAAACATACTAGACAAGAGTGATGATATGTTGGGTGAAGAAATGGATCGCACTAAAACCTTGACTGAAAATCTTCAAAGACTTCTGACTAGGTATGACAACCTTCAAGGTCATCATAACACTCTTTTGTCTGATCATGAGAAGCTTTCTTATGAATTTCTTCAAAGAAAGCAAGATCTAGAGAAGCTAAAAGTGAGTTATGAAGATCTTCAGAAGGAGCGCGATTCATTACTTGCTCAACAAATCAGCGCTGCTCAGGAAGAATTTGTTCCTCCATGTTTGAAATGCATTGAACGTGAATCTGCTAATTCTTCACCTGAATGTTCAAATGCTCCTAATGCTACAAATTCCTCAACTGTCTCTGCAATCATTAATTGCTCATCTGAAGACATTGCTAGTATCACTAACAATGCAGGGCTGAAGGAATTGTACATGACAGGCATGTACAAAAGTATCAAAGGGCATCAGACTCTTTGTGATGTGCTTAAAAAGCAGATCCTCAACAGAAACCCTAGGAAAGAGGGTATTGCCTTTGAAAGAAAACTCAATGCTGATGGTACATATTGGAAGCCTGAGAAGTACCCCAAAACCTCATGGGTTGCTGCAAAGGGACCTCCAGTTGATCCATCTAACTTATCTGGCTTTACATGTGAATCTCCTCATTCTTCTGATGAGTCATTTGACTCCAACTATAAATTAAACTGTTCAAAAATTAGAATGGTGAAGTACTTGCTAGATATGCTGGCACTAACTGCAGGAACGGTTCTCCTATGAAGAAAATCTGGGTTCCCAAAAGATGCCTTGAAAGTCTTCAGCTGAATGTCCTCATGACACCAGCTGTGAGGAATAGGAACCCCAGATCAAATTCTTCATATGGACCAAATTCTTCATATGGATCCAAGTCCTCATACGGACCAAATTCCTCACATGGATCAAATTCCTCAAGAGGATCAAAGTTCTCATATGAACATCATCGTGCTAACAACTCTGTTTCGCAGGGAGGAGCCAAGGGCTGTGAAATGAGCATTATTCTTCTAATCATTATGTTCATAAGTCCTCAAAGAATTTCTCTGCTTATTCATATGCTTACCCTAACTTCTCTTATGTGAAACGAAACGGATTGGCTTCTATGCCACCTTTCTCATATGGAGCTCACAGAGTGATGAACTCTTTGCCACCCCTTCAGATGTGGGTGGTGAAGAAAAAGAACTAATCTCTTCTGCAGGGTCAGGTCTCCAGACGTACTTGAACGTCTGAAAATTTTGCTGGAGACCTGAAGTATGCCTGAAAGGACGCAGGCAAATCATGAAGAAATGAACTTTCATTTCTCACGTCCTCATACTGCTTTATCTGTTCTATTGCTTGATGAAATTGATCTGATGAATTGATGTCATATTCTTCACTGATGAAGTATATGAAGTTCGTAAGCTGCACTAATTCATCTGCAGGATGATCAACCCAAAGCCACTGAGTGGGTCCTCGATAGTGGATGTACAAATCACATGACTGGTGACAAAAATCTATTGATTGATGCTCCCTTATCACCATCGCATCTGAAGCATATCATCTTCGCTGACAAAGGCAAAAGTCAGGTATTGGGTCTAGGTAAGGTTGCGATCACAAAGGATCGACACATGGACAAAGTCATGCTTGTCGAGTCCTTAGGATACAACCTCATGTCTGTCTCAATGCTTTGTGATCTTGATATGGTAGTTGTCTTTGGCAAGTATCGTTGTGTTGTGGTTATGGAAGCTGACAATTCCAAAGTCTTCGAAGGCTTTAGGAGAGGAGACTTGTATATTGTTGATTTCTCTACAGGACCGCAACCAGCCGTGTGCCTACTTGCAAAAGCTTCAGAAGGATGGCTATGGCATCGACGACTTGGTCATGCAGGCATGAGGAATTTGCACACGCTTGCGAAGAAGAAGCATGTCATTGGCATTGAGAATGTCAAATTCCTCAAGGATCACCTATGTGGAGCTTGTGAAGCTAGAAAGATGACCAAATCTAAGCATCCAGCGAAGACTATCATGACCACTACTCGACCATTCGAATTGCTTCACATGGACCTCTTTGGTCCTAACCATTACTCAGCTGTCACAAATGACGCATCTCTCTATGCGCTTGTTATTGTTGATGATTACTCTCGTTACACATGGGTACACATTGTTAGTTACAAACATGAAGTGCAGGAAGTCTTCAAACGATTTTCCTCGAGGGCTTCAACCAACTTTGGTGTGCAGATCAAGCACATCAGAAGTGACAATGGAACTGAGTTCAAGAATTCTGGTCTTGATGACTATCTTGATGAACTTGGTATTACTCATGAGTTATCTGCTCCTTACACTCCTCAGCAAAATGGCGTCGTGGAGTGCAAGAACAGAACTCTTGTTGAGATGGCTCGCACTATGCTTAATGAGTACAAGACGCCTCGTCACTTCTGGATTGAGGCAATTTATACTGCGTGCCACATCATCAAGAGGGTATATCTTCACAAATTCTTCAAGAAGACTGCCTATGAACTCCTCACTGACAAGAAACCCAATGTGAGTTATTTCAAAGTCTTCGGTGCTAAATGTTGGATTAGAGATCCTCATCACAATACTAAATTTGCACCGAAAGCACATGAAGGTTTTATGCTTGGTTACGGAAAGGACTCGCACGCCTACAGAGTCTTCAACAACGTTCTTCACAAGGTTGTTGAAACTGTAGATGTGCAGTTCGATGAAACTAATGGCTCGCAAAGAGAGCACCTACCCTCTGTGATAGATGAACCAGCACCTGAGGAAACTATCAAGTTCAAGGCTACTGAGGATGTCATTCCTACCGAAGAATCTGCTGAAGAATTCATTCCAGAACGTGAAGAACGTCGAGCTAATGCACCTGAAGAAATTGCTGAAGAAAATGGTGCTGAAGAAAATGCTGATCAAATTCCTCGACGATAACCTACTCATCCTCGCGTTGCAAAAGAAGTGCAAGTTGAAAAGATCATCGATGACATTGAAGCACCAGGTCCTCTCACACGCTCAAAAGCTTCACATTTATCTAACTTTTGTGGGCATTATGCTTTTGTCTCTATCACAGAGCCCACTAAGGTAGATGAAGCATTTCTGGAGCTTGAGTGGATTCAGGCCATGCAAGAAGAATTACATTAGTTCGAGCTCAACAACGTTTGGGAACTGGTCAATCGTCCAGATCCTCGCAAACACAATATCATTGGCACAAAGTGGATCTACCGCAACAAGCAAGATGAAAATGGCCTTGTGGTGAGGAATAAGGCACGACTTGTAGCTCAAGGCTACACACAGGTTGAAGGAATTGATTTCGATGAAACTTTTGCACCTTTTGCTAGACTTGAAGCTATTCGCATATTACTTGCTTGTGCTAACCATCATGATATCACTTTATATCAAATGGATGTGAAAAGTGCATTCCTCAATGGTAAGCTTGAGGAAGAAGTATATGTTGCTCAACCCCCAGGTTTTGAAGATCCTAAGCATCCTGACAAAGTCTTCAGACTAAATAAGGCCCTCTATGGCCTCAAGCAGGCCCCTCGGGCGTGGTATGATACTTTGAAGGAATTCCTCATGAAGAAAGGCTTCAAACCCGGTTCACTCGACCCTACTCTTTTCACTAAATCATATGATGATGAATTGTTTGTGTGCCAAATATATGTTGATGACATCATCTTTGGCTGTACTGACCAATGTTATAGTGATGAATTTGCCTATATGATGAATGAAGAATATCAAATGTCTATGATGGGAGAGTTGAAATTCTTCTTAGGTCTTCAAATTCGTCAACAGCGTAATGGCATATTCATATCTCAGGAGAAATACCTCAAGGATGTACTGAGGAAATTTGGCATGCAAGATTGCAAAGGGGTCAAAATTCCAATGCCCACAAATGGCCATCTGTGCACTGATGAAAATGGTATTGACTTCGATCAAAAGGTATACCGCTCCATGATTGGTTCTTTATTGTACTTATGTGCATCTAGGCCAGGTATTATGCTTAGTGTTTGCATGTGTGCCCGATTTCAAGCTACACCGAAGGAATCACACCATAAGGCTGTGAAGCATATTCTTCGATATCTGCTCACACACCAACACTAGGATTATGGTACCCCAAGGGCTCGGCTTTTGATCTCGTTGGATATTCTGACTCTGACTATGCTGGTGATCGTGTGGATCGCAAGTCAACATCTGGTACATGTCATTTCCTCGGACGATCTTCGGTCTGTTGTTCCTCGAAGAAACAGAACTGCGTATCACTGTCTACTGCTGAAGCTGAGTACATTGCTGCTGGTTCTTGCTGTGCTCAATTGCTGTGGATGAAGCAAACTATCAAGGACTACGGCGTCAACGTGAAAAATGCGCCTCTCTTCTGTGACAATGAGAGTGCCATCAAGATTGCTCACAACCCAGTTCAGCACTCAAAGACAAAGCACATTCAGATTCGTCATCATTTTCTTCGCGATCATGTGTTGAAGGGCGACATTTCTATTGAGCATGTGAAGACTGAAGAACAGCTAGCCGATATCTTCACAAAGCCCTTGGATGAGAAGAGATTTAGCAAGTTGCGGTGTGAGCTAAATATCTTAGAATCCTCAAATGTTCTTTGAAAAGGACACTCGTCCTAACACTTATGCAAAATTGATGACTTAGATGTGCAACACATGAAGAAACGTTTTTCTTCAATCAATGAAGAATAACACTCTAAGAGTGAAGAAATTAATGAGTTGATTCTCAGAACCCTACGACAATTGTACGCGGTGTCTGAAATCATCATTCTTATACGGTGGGTCACGCCACCACAAAAGTTGAAAATCTTCAATTTGAGTTTTTCCTCAGTTGTGAAATTCCTTAGTTGTTCATATTCTTCAACTTTGCAAAATCTTCACAGTTTCCGTCGTTTCTCTTCATTGGCTATATATATATAGGAGTTTATGTCCTCTACAACATTCACTTCTGGCTAATTCTTCAAGTTGTTTTTTCTGCTAAGTGAATGTGATCGGACCCTTCCCCCTCTATGTTATACTCAACCCAATCTATTCACAAATTCTTCATGTGAGTTCTATTTGAACTTGTTCAAAACCATCACTGTGTCCTGGTCAGCTGAAGAATTTGCGAACGGAACTTTTAACTTATCTTATCCAAATTTTCGGCTTTGCCGCTCAAACCGTTTCGCATCCCACAAAATACTTATCTATTCACCCACGATCTAACACGATCTTCACTTCTCAGTACGTGGGTGACACATGTCAAGCGAATGAGAAGGGTCAGGGGCACGTTCGTCCAATTTCTTCGGGCGAACCATTTTTTCACCGTGGCTATAAATACCCCCTCTCCCCTTCCTCACTTCTTTTACTCCGCTCGACCTCTCTCCAAGCTCGAGCTTCTCAAACCCTAGCGCCGCCACTACATCATGGTCGCCGGTGAGGAAGAGCTTCACTGCCTCGACCTCGTCGCCGCCGTACTCACGCCGGCCGCGGAAATCGTCAATCCGCCGCCGCCGTAGCCGTCTTCCTCCGCCGAGTTAGGGCGTAGAAGATCTGCACAGACGAGCTTCACTTCTCCACATTCCAGTTCATCGTGTTCTTCGTTCAGGGTAATTAAAAGTTACTTTTACTGCCCACTTTGATTCAAATGTTCACTACAAAATCTTCAAAGGTGTTTTTCTTCAAATCCTCACACACTAAACACCTCACATGTCATCTGTTCTTGATTCGTTTCTCTAAGCATCACTTTTCTTCAAAATTCCTCAATTGTGTGGATCTTCGATCTATACAACTCTGGAACCTAAGACAAAGAATGCTTAGTGAAATTCTTCAAGACTCATCTGGTCAAATTCCTCAAACTTGTTCTTATTGAAAAACCTTCTGAGAACGCATATGACCTCTCCAAATTCCTCGCAACTATACTCTTTTCACAAGTACTCATGTCCGCTGCTGAATCACTAGGTTCTCATCAACTTAACTCATTTGCAGCGTTCCTTGAAGAAAACTTGGATACTTGTTCAGTGAGTTCAATTGTTCAAATTCCTCAACTAAAGAAAATGGTAATGAAAAGAGGCCACAAAAAGGAGGAAAGAGGCCTGAGGTCAATACTGCCTTTGAAATCCCTGAGGACATTTATGCTGGGTACTGCACACCCCCTGAGGAAGATAAAAATTAGCGCAAGGTGCGCATTCAGAGGATAGAAAGGAGATGGGCAAAAGAGTGGAGGGAGTACATGTATGTGACTCCAAAATACATGAAGAAATTCGTTGTTACTCCTCCATGCTCAAGACCTCCATTGGCACCTGGCCAAGAGGCAGATCCCACTAGCATCAAGCGCGGTGAGGATTTTCCTGAAGAATGGGCCAAGCGCCAGGCCAAGTTGGCCAAACAGGCAAAAGATGCAGTGAGGAAATTCAACGAAGATTCCACCGCTGCTGCTGCTGAGGCCTCTGTAAGGCCAAAGAAATCCATGGCAAAGAAGCATGCGCACAAGCCAAGGGCCTCTTCTTCAATGCCCTCACAACCAATTTCCTCAGCTAAGCCCTCACGGCCAATTCCTCAAGCCGCTCCTGCTCCTCCAAAGTCCTCAGCTGCTCCGACAAAATCCTCAGCACCTGTGCATCTTGCCATGTGCCAAAGGACTACAGGCATCTCCATTGCCTCAGGAGCTTCACCTAGTTCCTCAGCTGCACCATATTCTTCAACAGGACCCTCTCTGCTAAAGACTAAGACCACTGTAGGACGAGGCTCTCGCCCAAGTCCTCAGAAGAAGCAGGTCGCCTTCCAAGTACCGTCTGAAGATGACGAAGCTGATGATGAAGAACTTGCTAAGATCATCAGAGACAGGCAAGTCAGGGCCGCTAGAGCCAAGGGCACAGAACTGTCACTGCTTTTGGATCCAAAGTTGATCCTCTACTATATTGATCTCTGGCACAAGGACCCAAACACTCCTATGCCTGATTTCAAGTTGACACCTGGCCAAAGTCACATGCTGACCCATTTCATCAGTGAAGAAAAATGGAAATATGAGAAGGCCAGGCAACTCAAGAAAGCACAGTACAGGAAGGAGAAGTTTCTGAAGAACAACTTTGTCTCTATGACAACTAATGAACTCGTAAAGCTCCAGTCTGAAATCAAAGTCTTCAGCGATGATTTCAACGCTTACTATGCTGATTGGAAAGGAGCCAAGGTCAGGTTCGTCAATCTGACAAAGACACTCACTTCAAGTGCCGCTGCCCCTGTGCATATTGAAGTCACTCCGGCTGGAGCATCTGCTCAGCAAACTGAAGAACATGCCAGCACCGCTGATGACAATCAGGCTGCTGAAGATAATGTGAGTTCCAGGGCTGATGACTGCATTCCAGCCACTGATGAAATTCCCAGGGCACCCACTTGTGGTGCGCCTGAAGAAAATGAAGAGGTCAGGGCAACTGCATCAGTTGTGCCTGAAGAAACTGCACCAAATTCCTCTGCTCCACCTGGGCCTACTCCAACTCCAATCCTTCCATCTGCATCAGATGTGAAGAAGACCAAGGCTGCAGAGCGTGCAGCAGTGAAGAAAAGGAAAGCATCAGCTTCTTCAGATTCTTCTGCTCCGAAGAAAATGAAGCCTATGACCAGCTCTTTTGCAAACGCGATTGATGCTGTTCCAATCTCAACCATGCCATCAAAGGACCTTGTTCCTTTTGATGAAGAATATGTGATCCCTAGCGGGTCTGATGAAGAAACTCCTTCTGCTACTACGTCAGAGCAGATGGATGAAGAAATTGAAGTGGATGAAATCCCTTCAACCCCAGTTGTTTCCTCGCCTGTGCCTCAGTTTACTGCTGAAGAGGCCGGCAGTGAAGAAATTGAAGATGAAGATGTGGACATTGGCTGTACCACACGTGTGATGAATGATGACTTTTGGGAAAGTCAGCACCCCAACTCTCCACTCTCCACTCCACTGCAGCAAATTCCTCAGTCCCCAGTCACTACAGTTCAAATGGGATCTGATGAAGCTCATGAAGACATTCCAGCCGCTAGTGCTGAAGAAACTGAAAATGAAGAATTCAAGAACCAGGCTGCCACTGAAGAGGAACCAGAAATTCCTCAGCCTGAAGAACCTGAGATTGCGATTCCTGAGGTTGTGATGCAACTCACTGACACTCCTCTGCCCAAACCAAAAGGATCCATTCTCCAGGAAGCAAAAATTCCAGACTGATTCCTTCTTTGGCGAGCATGTATTCTTCACTGATTACAACCCTTATGACTCTGCTCGCATAAGGAGGAGGCTTTTCTGGACTGCCAGCCAGGCAAATTTCTATTCCTCAGTGCTGTTCGACAAAGACAAAGTCTTCGATCATGAGCACATTCCTCACGTGGACATGGAATCTCTGCCGTGCTTCGAGCCAGTCCTCAGTGTTCTTCACGACGCTGGAGTGTTAAATTTCTGCACTGACATCTGTGATTGGAATGAAGAACTTATTCTTCAATTCTATGCAACGCTGCACATCACTGGGAATTCTGAAGATGTGAATTCATGGGTGCTGGACTGGATGTCTGAAAACACTCACTACAAGGCACCAGCTACTGAATTGCTTCGTGCCTTACCTCTCAGTCCGCCCCTTGAAGGTGCTTGTTGTGTCTACAATGAACCTGAGCTAACCGATCACTACATGCAAGTGCTGATGAAGCCTTTGAAGCCAGGTCAGACCTCAAGAACAAAATTCCTTGTGAAGGAATTGTTGTATGTGCCTCGGACTGTCTATCGCATTCTGACGAAGACATTGAGTCCAATCAAGGGCCACGACTCAAATGAAGAAGAAGTCGTTGGCATCATGAAGAATCTGCTTTTCAATATCATTCATGGCATTCCCATCGATGATTTCTTCATGAGGACTCTGGCTAATGTCGCCATGTCACCATTTGAGTTGAAGCCTTATGCACCTTGGATTATGAGATTCATCAGGACAAGGTCTTCACTCAACTATAAAGCTGATACACTGAACCATTGCAGCTACTTGCCCCCAATTGAAGTCCTCAAACGGACATTTTCCTCAGCTGATGAAAAGGGCAAGGCTACTACTGTAATTGATGAAGGCATTCATCCATTGTATGGACAATTTCGCAAGGCTGCATCCTACTCCACCAATGATGACTCTGCCACCCATGACTCTGCCGCCAACGCACCCAAGCAAAATCCTCAGGGCACAGCACCCAGGGTGATGACTGACCATGAGCTTCTCCTCAGTCTTCACCAGAAGGTTGATCGCAATCATAAATGAGTCAAGCGTCAGTTTGGTTCAATTCTTCACAACATGACTGCTACCCACAATGAAGTGAAGAAAAACCACTACTACCTTCATGAAATCCTCAACCGCACCTGGGCTGTTCTGTCTCAAGTATATAGTGAAGAAGATCTGAAGACAATGGCTCTCAAGGACGATCTTGACTGGGCCGCACCTCCTCCGAAGAAGTACAAGAAGGTCAAGGTTCCTTCCTTGGTGGCCAGCTCCTATTCTTCATCACGTGACACTGATGAACATGAAGATTTGGACGACACTGCGGCAGGCCCTACTCCAACGACCGACCCCAACAACGCTGGCGCTCCTTCATCACCTTGATATTCTTCAGGGGCATTAGTCCTCATTTTCGACCCTTTTGGTCATTTGATGACAAAGGGGGAGAAATTTCAGTTAGTCTTCAAGCGGGTCTATCTTAAATGGGCGTTTTTTAAGTTGCAACTCTCGTTCTTTTGAAGACTTTGCTAGATCGAGTTGTAAACTTAAACTCTATGGTGACCTGATACTTTTGTTGTTTCTTCTGCATTCCTCGTTAATGTTATTGCATGCATGCTGAATTACATTAGTCACCATATTTCATCATGCATTTCAAATTCTTCATATATTATGTCAAATGCGTGTATGAATTACAAGATATAGGGGGAGATCTCCATGATTCAACTCTTCAAGTGTGCATTGCTACAAAAGCAAATTCCTCACTATGCACATCTTCAGGGGGAGTTCTTCTATATCTTGCAATCAAATTCCTCAATATCAGTATTTACACTTCATATGTTTATCCCCGTTGAAAACTTAACCTATATTGTCATCAATCACCAAAAAGGGGGAGATTGTAAGTGCATCTAGTGCCCCTTAGTGATTTTGGTGTATTGAAGACTTATAGGTTAAGGGACTAATGTGTTTGTGAGTGTACACAGATCAATAAGTCTATGAGTAGTTTGATAATTACAGTGAAAGTCGACCCCTAAAAATGAAGTTCTTCGACTGAAGACTTTGGATTTCTGGAGACTTTCTGAAGACTTTGAAAGTGAAGAAATTGGTGTGACCTTGAAGACTTGGTATTTATTTGAGGAATATGAAGCATGAAGATTTTTGTTTTCGTAGTTTCATTTTCTCTTTCTTGAGTCATAGGAAACACCGTACTGTTAAAGGGTGTCAAGTAAATACTAAGGAAAAATTTCCATGTGATGCTCAACTCAAAATCCTACACCTACCAATCCCATCGAGTGAAGCCATTGGAAATATCATACAGTTCAGTCATATTCTTCAGTGACAGAGACGAAGTTCTTCTGGTCTTTGAGGAATTTGTTCTGACTAAGGAGTTAGGAATTCGCCAGTGCGGATTGCCTACACAGTGAGGAACATGATAGCCCTGAGGAATTTGAACCTCAAATTTCCGACCGTTGCTGTGCTATGCGCCAGCTGTCCCAAAATATCTACCCACCTAACGGTCATATCATTGAAGGGCATATATGTCCTACCATGCGGACTGCTCCCTAGGCTATAAATAGCCGCCCCCTACAACCACTAGCTGGTTGGCTGCTCCGAGAGAAACTGACACTTGTCATTTGAGAGCATCCCATCCTCCGAGGAATTTGAGTGAAAATCATCAAGTGAGGAAAAACCCCAAACCCAAACACCTACAAACCCAAAGTGATTGAGCATCACTGAAGAGATTGATCCTGCGTGGATCCGACGCTTGTTACCTTTGAAGACTGTGCTTCTTCCAGACGGTTAGGCGTCATGGTCTAGAGCATCCAAGAGGAAATTGTGGATCGCCGAGTGACCGAGTTTGTGAAGGTTTGGAAGTCACCTGAAGACTTACCACGAGTGATTGGACGAGGTCTGTGTGACCTTAGTTCAAGGAGAATACGGTGAGGACTGTGTGTCCGGGACTGGGTGTCCTCAGGTTTAAATACCTAGCCGCTCCAACCAGACGTACAACTGAGACAGCAGTTGGAACTGGTCTACCATATCATTGTCTTCACCAAGCCAACTGGTTCTATTTCCTCAACTCTTTCATTTCCTCATTCCTGTGTTGTGCAATTGTTCATATCTGTGTTTGAAGACTTTGACTGAAGACTTTCTCAATTTCCTCAGTTCAATTTCCTCAGTTCAATTTCCTCAGTCTGTTTGACTTCATCCTGTGTTATCCTGTGTTTACGCTTTCTGTACTCTGTGCTTGTTTTCATTTCATCATGATGACTATGCTTGTGTTCTGCTATGCATACTTTTGAGTACTTATTCTGTTGCAAGTAGTTCTTCGCTATGGAATTTCCTCACCCACAAATTCCTCAGTGAAGAATTTATAAAAATCGCCTATTCACCCCCCTCTAGTCGATATAACGCACTTTCAGATTCTGCTTGTTTGCCTCAGCCACTTCAAGAAAATCATGCACGTCGTTAATGTACTCGGAGGTATGTCTGTCACCGTAAATCCATTGCCGGTTCATCTGCGTGCATTATATACATTTATGTGTGTCAAAAGTAAGAAAATTAGACAAGTATCTATGTAAAGTAAGAATATTTTTTTCAGAAAGAAGATAAGAACAAGAGGCTCACTACGGTGGTGCCGGCGACGAGATCGGCGCGGGCAATCGACGGCGGTGAAGACGGGGACGGGGCGTGACAGACCGCTAATATAAACCTAGACAAATCTCGGGAAAAATGGAGCTCGGAGGGCGAGCTTCGAGAGGAGAAAGCTTAACTAGTGTGGCTCGGGCATTTCATCGAACACCTCATGTGCATAGGAGGTGAGCTAGAGCACCCAATGCCCTTCCCCTTGTCGGCCAGCAAAAAACAGAGCACTGTGGAGTGCTCTGCTGCGGTGATGGGGTATATATAGGCAACTCGTTTGTCCCGGTTCGTGGCTGGAACCGGGACTAAAGCTCCCCCTTCTATTCCGGTTCGAGCCACGAACCGGGACCAATGGCTGTGGGCCAGGAGCGAGGCCCATTGGTCCCGGTTCGTGCCTAGAACCGGGACAAATGGGTCCACATGAGCCGGGATCAATGCCCACGAGGCCCCGGCCGCCCCCCTGGGCTCACGTACCGGGACTAATGCCTCCCATGGGTCCCGATTCATGCAGAACCGGGACTAATGGGCTGGCCAGGCCCGAACGAAAGCCCTGTTTTCTACTAGTGGATGTGACAGAATGTTGGCTTGACATTGTCTCTAGCCTCATTGTAACTAGCCTTCTAGCATACTGCTGGGGCATCTATTGTTGAATAAAGCTCCAAATATTCCACGTCAAGAAAAACACCAACCTCATATTTTTTTGTGTTTCGCGTAACTAATAATTGTCAAATAATGATTATTACTAAAGTGAGTGATTAGTACACTGTGATGATCGTGTAAAAAAATTCTATGAGAAGACGCATAAACATGAAACGAATTCTACACCCGTGAGGATTTTAAACCCAATCTATATAGTGGGTTCGCACATCCACTCCACCAATCAGGTCATGTCAGCTAGCGCGGTATGCTCACTTTCCAGTTATGATTTTATTTAAATAATGCAGTTGGTTAGTGTGGGTGGTTATACATAGCCTTTTAAGAAACAGACTACTCATGTGTATATCTCATAAATATGGATATTATTTGTGATCAGCGAACGTACAAAGATTTTGGTAATGTTGATACAACATGATTGTGGTATTAATCCAATAAAATAATGTTATGAATATAGTAGGTGGTGTTCAGAAAAGACTTCTGTAATTTGACTTTTATAATGTTGGGTAGGATTGGGTAGGATGGGTGTGCGAGCATTGGGTCAGTGAGTGTAATGTTTGTCAAAAAAATAAATAATAAATCTAAAAAAAATTGAAACTACTCGTACTGAAAAGTTGCAATCGGTCAACCTGTTCCTTCTCCTGCCGCCGTCCACCTTGTCTCAGACTCGAATCCACCTCCTCTGCCAAGTAATAGTTGTGGCGTCGTTCCACCAACCTCGATCACCGTATCCATGGCGCACTCGACCGTTTCCGACCGTCTTGACGCCATAATCAGCCCTCACGCCGGCGCCACCACCACCTCGTGATCCTTTGCCGCCTCTCCAGACTGGGCGCTACTCAACAATACGGCGCGCATCCCCGATGACCATAATGCGACCACTGCCGTGTGTCATATGAGGGAAGGCCAGCCCGTGTCAGTGTCCTTCTGGATCGCCAACCCGCAAGCCGTCTCCCAATTCACCATCTAGTGCCCCGGTCTCGGCACCTCCACCTCAGCTTCGACGACCTGCCCTACGTCATGTGCGCAGAGGGAGCCTTCGTGCTCTGCTGTACCACCCTCGGGGCCGGCCCCGGGCATGTGCAAGACGTGCGGTTGCACAGGGCCTCTAATTATCTAGAGCCCCGTTTAAGTACATACAATAAATATTTAGTAGGTACATACAATGAATACTTCATACAACCAAACACTTATCAATGCAACGTAGAAACTAGTCTAATATGTAACAATGTAAATTACAACATAAAACGCAAAGACATGATCCTTGATGACAGGAATGAAGAAGCGGAACACATATCTTAAAAACAAATTTAAATAAATCTCCTAACTATATCATGAGCATGACTAAGGCTGATCGTCCACTGGATGAGCTATAGTAGTTAGGCACTCACTAAGGTGCACATACACACGCACGCACATGCACACACAAATGCACATGCATTTGTCCAAAGAATGTCCTAAGTGGTTGCAACTTTGAGCTTCTCCTACCTAGCTTGAGATTTGAGTCTCTACTCCCCGTTGTCTTCTTTAGTGCTAAGTGTGAGTCATCATAGCCAATGTCAATCTTGTTTTATTACTCCTTGACGTTAGAGTGAACCCACAGACCAAGAAAACAGGATAACGATCTCGGGTTCAATAGCGAACAGGCGCGCGCGCACACACTGTGCAAATTAATCACCACAATATTAGTGAAAAAGTGTAACCTCCAAGAGCCTACAAAAGAAATTATTAAATATGTAAAAAAAAAATAAGAGACACAATTTGTAATAGCAATTTCACACTATAAAGCAGTTTTACTTAGAATGCAAGTCTCATTATTTGGTGAACGCTTTACAAATTATACTGCATAGAGTAATATTATTTTAGTACCACTAGTAGAAAACGGGCCTTTAGTCCCGGTTTCAGAGGGCCTTCAGTCCCAGGTCTGGAACCGGGACTAAAGGGTCGGGACTAAAGCCCAAAACCTTTAGTCCCAGTTTGCTTACGAACCGGGAGTAAAGGGCTCCACAAGACCACTGTCTGCAGCTCCACCTTTAGTCCTGGTTGGTAACTAAAGGATTGTTTTTGAATTTTTTTTGGAATAAAATTTTGATTTTTTTCAAAGATTCCCGATTTTTAAATTTCTGAATTATTTGACAATTTAATCTCTAATCACCCCTCATCACTGCTCAATTTAATCTCTAATCACCCCTCATCATTCCCAAATCGTCTAACTTCCCAACCGGTCACCCATCCTCTCACTACTCCAACCTGAGCACGCTGAACTTCCGAGTTCTATTCCCTTTGTTTCCAAGTCTATACTTGTTGTTTTCCTGACAATAGTAAGCTGCCAATCCTATTAACCCTTAGGAGTTGAACTTGAGCATGAAGTCACACGTTTCACTATTTGAGTTTGAAACTATTATTCTAAAAAACAATAATTATTTAGTAACACTAATATTTCTTGAATAAGTAGTTTGACCATAGTTTGACCAGATTTGACCAAAATTCAAAAAAAATGAAATAATTATTTAGTAACACTAATATTCTTGAATAATTATTTAGTAACACTAATATTTCTTGAATAAGTAGTTTGACCACAGTTTGACCAGATTTAAGCAAAATTGACAAAAACTAAAATTTGAGCATAACTTTTTTTCCTTTTAGAATTTGAGGATTCTAAAAATTTGCAAAACGGCCTACGGCGGTCAAAATTGGATGCGGATTTTCGTGCTCACCATTTTGATATATTCACTACTAGGGAAAAGCCTAGTTGTACCGCGGGTTTTTATCCTATCAGTCGCGCGTGTAACTGCGCTACTGATACAACGCTACAGCTAAAGGTTAGCAGTAGCGTGTGTTGACACGCGCTACTGCTATATGTACTTAGTAGTAGCAGCGCATGCATGTTCGAACCGGCGCTACTGGTAATTACTAGTAGCTCGTCTCAGAGCCCGCGCTACTACTATTCGGTATTCTATTTTTTATGTCGTTATTCATACACCTTTATACAAGTTTTCATACACTAAGAATTTAGAGATTGTTTTTACATCATAATGAGTTATTAAATCACTAGGTGAAAGAACCGCGGATTAATTTCAAGTGGATTGATCCTAAGTGATCAAGTCATAGATTATCACGATAATACATGACTTGATGATCACTTAGCATCTATCCACTTGAAACTAATCTGCGGTTCTTTCACCCAATGATATAATAACTCATCATCATCATCATCATATTAATATAAAAACTCTTACATCATATCATCATCAACAACACTAGCTAATAATCATCATAGTCATTACCACTATTTAATCACCATAGTCATAGTGTAGCTATCTAATCACCACCAACACTAGCTAGCTAATAGTAATTATCCTAGTCATTACCACCAACACTGGCTATATAATCATCATAGTCATGTGTAGCACATCATCATCTTCAAACTTATTATAGCTACCTAATCATTGCTGCTGCTCTCTCTCTCTTAGGTAAAATAGCATAGAACATGTGTAGCACTCCTGCTTCATCATATTGCAGCATGCAAATGAACCTGTCTTCTAATCGTGGGATGGCTTCTTATTTCTGCTCCCAAGTACTTCTCTGCGATCATTCACAATTCTGCTCCAGTCTTTCACTATTAAGCATTCATCGGTTTTAGAAATCCTGAATGCACTCATGTGCAATGTAGGATGTCTTGGCCGTAAGCTAATCATTGTCATGCGACCTTTAGTCTTGATCCAATGAGGCACAACTATCATCGGGAGTCCGTGTTGAAGAACATCGTATAATAACATACTTAGTAATGAAGTTTAGCTTAAAAATAATGTATGTAAAAGATGCACTGAGGACGAATAGTAAAAATTCTTACCATCTTTCCTAAATAGATGTGACCGTAGTTTAATACGAACACTATTGGTCGCACGTTTTGAGTACTGAGATTTTTAAGTCCAGGAAAATAATTTGTCTTGACAGCATCAAGATCCTGAAGCCATGAAACATAATGAGTTATGTCCTCGCAGTTTAGTTCAGCCCCGGGACAATGGACGGTCATGTCTACCAAAGCGACAGACATGTTTGCTTGAATGGAAATAAGCTGTCAATAGAAATTAGTTGTCAACTATTTTTGAATAAACAATATTGAAGACATAAATATGGTTGAGAAACTCACATAATGGTAGAACTGGAGGCGTCTGCACATCGACCCAGATGTCTCTATTACCTTCAATATCATCTTCCGGACGAATATCAAAGGTGATAACCATATCAGGCTCAAATGCATAAGCCTTGCATAGTGCTTGCCAAGTTTTGCATTCAAAATAGGTGTAGGTGTCTGCATTGTATAATTTTGCGTCGAAAGTATAACCATGCTCCACTACTAGGAACAACCTTATACACAGAATCTTAGCAGCAGCGAGGTTTAAAAACAGACGCTGCTGCTAATTAGCAGTAGCGAGCTTCAGAAGACTGCGCTACTAATAGCCTAGTAGCAGTAGCGCTCTAGGTGGAAAGAGCGCTACTACTACAATTGCCACAGCGTTGCCTCTAGGCTAGATATAGTAGTAGCGCCCTTCTCCTGGACACGCTGCTGCTAAAGTACTTAGTACCAGCGTCTTTCTTCAACACTCGTTGCTGCTAAGTATCATCCCCTCTTGCAACTAATTAAGTTTATCCTATACTGCTAAGCAAACAAGGTGTTTACCACCTTAAATTTGTTACTTCTGAAACTATCTCGAGCACTTGGTCTTCATTGAACTGTATGTGTAGGATTTGTGGCTGCAATATGAATCTTCACCTGTGCCTATACAGGTACGGTGAGGATTCATGTTGACTATTTAGATTCTACACAAAAAGATCAATGATGACCAATGTATATATTTGATGTTTTTACATGCTTAGCCTTAGCAGTAGCGTTTTTTCAAGACAAAGCGCTACTGATATTGGGCTTAGCAGTAGCGTGCTCCCTGTACCCGCGCTACTGCTACAGCAAAACAAAACACGCGGCCCGGACCCCCACAGGCTCATCTCTCAATCGTCCCCCTCGGCCCCCCGCACCGCGCACCACCGCCACCGCCGCCGCAGGTAATGCTCCTCCCCCCTCTCGCCGCCCCTCTGCTGCTCCTCGACCCTCTCGCCGCCCACTCTGTCACCGCCCCGCGAGCTCTGGCCGAGCGCCTTTGGCCGACCGCCCTCGATCCCCTCGCCGACCGCTGTCGTCGCCCCCTCTCGTAGGAAAGTCACCGGCCTTCCCCTTGTCAGCACCCCCGACCGAGGTCACCATGCCACCCCCCTGCTCGTCAGCACCCCCCGAGGCCTGCCCTAGCTAGATGCAGCGAGGGCTTACGAATTTCATATGGATAACTAGATGCTTTTGTTTTTATGTAATAAGTTATTTTTTGCAAAATGTAGGTGCCAATTTAGTTGAAATGCTTTGGTAGGTGGTACCGTGATCTGCTAGATATTGGTTTTGGTACAAGTATTTAGTTTGGAAGTGTTAAGTTAATCCCAACTAAATTTGCCACTTGTTTTTTTAATCAGTTATCTTAGGCAATAGGGGCCAAATTAGATGAAATGTGTCTTGGTAGGTGGTACCTTGATTTGGTAGATATTTGTGATTTTTTTCGGCAATAGGTGCCACTGAAATGCTTTGGTAGGTGATACCTTGGCATCTTATATGTTACTAGATCTTAGGATTATAATTGTCCATCAAATTTCTTCTCGCGGAAGAATCTCTTCATCTAGAGATATTGGTGATATATACACAAGATTTGGCATTTGTCTGCTAGCTGTTGGTTCTATTCTAGAAGGTGTTAGTAAGCTAATTGAGAACTTGTTGGCTGTGAGTCTTGTTGGCTGATTTGGCATTTGCCTGCTAGCTGTTGGTTCTATTATAGAAGGTGGCCGTAAGTTAATTGAGAGCTTGTTGTTTACTTTTTGGGATCGGGCTCCATTATGAAAATATAACTGAAGAAGAACCAAAAATATCACATGCTACTGTTTTTCTTTTCTGTGAAGTGGATCGTTAATTCTTTGCTCATATTGCTTTAGGAAAATGGCGCCACCACCACCACCACCATGTCAACTGTGCAAGTCAAGGTGCGCCAGCAGCCTTGCAACTAGCAAGCTGTTCGGCATCTACTTCTAGCCGAGTTTACGTCATGTGGCGGTAAGAAATTATATGAAATGTAACAACTATTTTAATTTTAGTGTTGGCATTACTGCATTGTGTCATTTTGCTTTTTTACACAGATCGTCCCATGCAATGAGAGGTTGAAATTCAACAAGCTGACAGGAGACACTGTGACATTTGAGGCTCCTGGGGGGGCCGTACACTATGGAGGTCGATAAAGGACGCAATATGTCCTAGATTGGAGGAGATGGATGGGCCAGTTTCCTCGCCTGCATGCGTCTTACTGGTGGTGAGTTGATCAGCTTCTCCTTCAGAGCTGAAAGACCAAAGCTGGCTGTCATTTATATCAACCTGGTGGAAGATGATGAAGATAACGAAGATGATGAAGATAATGAGGACCCACTCGATGAAGATGATGAGGACCCACTTCATGAAGCCATCGTAGCTCAAAGAATGTGGCTGAGCGAGGAGGAGGTGTGCAACCTATGAGACATAATTCCGCCACGTGATGAATTTGTCGGGGTGCCATTCGTGACCCGCCTGACAAGTACCATGGTTGATCGGCATGATATGGTATGTTGTACTTACAAATGCAAATTACCGATGATATGCTTAGTGTAGAGTCCAATGATATGCTGTGTGGATCTAGTCGATGATATGCTTTAGTGTAGAGTCTCATCACATGCTTATCAGTGTAGAATCCAAGGAAGCGGGGGGGGGGGGGGGAAATGATGAAAGATATAGCAGTAGCGCGGGGCTAGGAAAGCGCTACAGCTAACTAATAGTAGCGCGTTTTGGAAAAGTGCTGCTGTTATAGTCACTAGTAGTAGCGCGGGTACAGAGAGCGCTACTACTAACAGTTAGCTGTAGGGCCGTAGTAGTAGCGCGGCTGCCCGCGCTGCTGATAGCCTCAAAACCCGCGCTACTACTAGGGTTTTCCCTAGAGTGCTCGGTCTTCAAGTATACTCTCTTTACCTCTATAGTTTTCATAGGACTGAAACCTATCTTATGCAAGACAAAAACTCTTGCATGGCAGGGGATACACTAGTAGAATAGTAAAATAAATAAATTATAAGTTGAAGCAAATGAAGCGGAAATCATGCTTAATTATGAAAAAAGAATTATCGTCGTGACTTACTGTATCCACTTCGAAGTTCTCGTCCAGCTTGATGTTGAAGCGCCTATCATCAACTAAGAAGATTCTGTCGCACAGGCCGCGCTCGTCGTCGCAGTATTCGCAAATACCGAAATCCTTTTCGTCGTCAGACATTTCCTATGTTCATAGTTGAAACATTAATTGAAAATCGATCGAAGGCAACTACCAGGAAACTCAACACACAAATCCGGGGCACTCGATAGTTCCTACATATTCTAGGACAAGTCATGCTTAAATTCACGAAAATATCCGGCATGACCTTTGCTAAAATAGGACATATCGAGCGCCTGAAATTTGCCGGAGCGGAAATGAATCAACGCTCCGGCAAAACACAAGCCACTCGGATTTTCCCAGCGATACAAAGATGTTCATACACATACAATGATGCTTAAACTTGCAATTCCATCCGGATCATTTATCATAAGCATTCGCACATGAGCACACCGACGAAATACCCTAGTTCTACTCTATTCAACACACCGAGGAGTGGATAAATAGGAGGTGGACTTTTAGCTCACCGACTCGGGTATAGAGGAAGTAGAGGTAGCTCGGATGACGATCACTCCAAGGTGACACGACTGTACAAAGCCTGCATGGGAGGAGGGGGAGTTAGGAGGAGTTACCTCGGTGGCGGTGACGGCGGGGGGTGGGGGGGCCACGGCGGCGGGATGGAGGGAGATGGAGGAGGGAGCTAGGAAGGGAGGGGGCGACGGTGGCGGGATGGAGGAGTGAGGGGACGACGGCGGCAGCAACTGGCGGCACTGCGGTGGCGGCGGACGAAGGGGTGAGGGAGGGGATGGAGGAGGGAGTGGAGAGGGGAGAGTGAGGGGCGGCTGGGCCGGGTGTGATATGATGGCTTTAGCAGTAGCGCTCTTTAGAAAAAAGCGCTACTACTAATCTCTATAGCAGTAGCGCGATAACGCGCTACTGCTAAGGCTAAGCATGTAAAAATAAACGTACAAAATACATTGGTCATGAATGATCTTTTTGTGTAGAATCTAAATAGTCAACATGAATCCTCACCTGTTTAGGTACCGGTGAAGATTCATATTGTGGCCACAAATCCTACACATAGAGTTCAGTGAAGACCAAGTGTTTGTGATAGTCTGAGACGTAACATATTTAAGGTGGTAGAAACCCTCTACGCGGAGCGAGGTGGGACTATTTTTTTTAATAAACATAGCGGTAGCGGGTATTACGGTAATGCGCTACTGCTATGATCTGTAGCAGTAGCGCCCTTCGTATAAACGCGCTGCTGCTCGAACTAGCTTCACGGCGGGGTCGTGGCAATTATAGCAATAACGCGGCTTACAGGAGGCGCGCTACTGCTACTTTTAATTCAGCAGCGGGTTCTGCTGGAGCGCGCTACTGCTATATAACAGCAGCGCCTTATTTTAAAACGCGTTGCTGGTAAGATTCTGTGTATAGGCTTTTCCCTAGTACTGATTATACGGTTTTTTTTCGACATCGTATGCAAAAGTTATAGCCGTTTTACTTTTTCATAACATTTTTTTGCAAAACATGTCCAAATTTAAGTTTTTTAATTTTCCTAACTAGTAGATGTAGTAACATAGCTACATCTCGAAGGATTTTATTTTTTGAAGTTTTTATCATTTTCTTTTGTTTTTATCAAAACTAAAATGGCGATACACGAGGGGGGGGTGTGGAGGAGTTTGAACCCCTTTAGTCCGGGATAGTGTCCATCCAATCCTACCGTCGACTACATCTTGCTAGCACCGTCCCAGCCAGAGTCACAAGTAAGGTTAACCAAGCCAGAGTCACGTTCTATTAAAGTGGCAAAAAGAATTACTTTTTAATTAAAAATAATTGAAAACAACAATTAAAGGACTAAAACAACAATATCAGCAAAGCAGTACTGTTTTAATTAAAATCCTAACTTAAATTAGTCTAAAAATAACCAAGTAAATCTTATTGTGACAACAATCTGACATGTGACTAGGAGCAAAAAGAATTAAATTAAAAACTAATTTTAAACTCAAATTATTCACAATCTAGGGTTTGGAGCAAATTTGAACAAATTCATATTTAAATCATTCAAATTTTAAAACTAATGGCGCAAACAAAAACTAGACAAAATTTTGAATCTAATGCAAAAAGAATCACTGAAAAACATCAAATATCCTAAAAGATATAAGCAATTTAAAACGGAAACTAAAAACAGAAAACAAATGAAAAAAACAAACAAAAAAATTCGAGACCCCTTTAGTCCCTTTAGTCTCGGTTCGTGTCTCAAACTGGGACTAAAGGTCCCATTTGAACGGTACTAATGACTTCCCGACGCCCTAACCGTTCGAACCGGGACTAATGCTCACATTAGTCCCGGTTCGTAATGCAACCGGGACTAAAGGGTGCATTGAGTTTGGACGAAAGCCCAGTTTCTACTAGTGTACCAGGTACATATGCACATCATCAATATATTATTGAACCCAGCATAATATGTTCCACATATTTGAAAAAAACAAAATGAATAAAGAAGCATGCCAATTATTAGGAAGCAAACTCCTCATAAGTATCTAGTGTACTTGAGATTTTTCTATTTGGATATATCTAATCGTAAAGTTCATTATCAAGATATATTTGTATACCACACTTATTAAGAACAACACACACACACACACATACATATATGCTACATTAATACAAGATTCACAAATTAATAAAAAAAGACATAGAATTTTGTCATTTCTTATTATCACATTTAAGTTGAATAAATTTAAACATGTTCTAAGGCATATTTTATTGAGAAATGTATTTTAATTACAAAAAATGTTTAAATTTACCATAAAAATTAGCAATCATGGTGAGTTGGAAAAAACGACTTATAAATTATCAAGTATTAAATTTTAATATAAATATTGATATTTATTTGACTCGCATCAAGGCCCAATATTTGTTGGACCGGCCCTGGTCACCCTCGACGGGTTTGTCCACCACATCGTTTATTCCACCGCGGGATCCCCGCCGAGAAGTTGTCACTGCACCTCCTCTCGGAACCCCGCCCCAAGGTCAAGGCCTTTGCATACCAGCAATTTGGCATATTATCTTGCTGCGACGAGCACTACGCCGTCGCATTCCTCCATCATTAGTGGGAATCTCGTGATCAGGCTTAGCATTATTATGCCTACATCTTCTCCCTATTAGATCAACGATGGCCTCCGATTTATTATGACAAGACCATATATATTTCCAACACGATCGAGCGCCCACTGGGTTTGTACTTGAGGAAATTGCACTCCCCTGGCTCAGTCCTTATCTCCTTAACTGTCCTAATCTTACATTCTTCAGAAGTTCATCCCCACTAGCATGCGCATGTATGCATGCATGCAAGCATGCATGATTAGTTCTTGTTAATCTACCCAAGCTAGATAGCGCATGGACCCTAACTAAAAGATACATGCATATCATACAATCTTAGCTTGCCTCCAGCGAACGCCCCTTCCTTTCCCCTCCCACTCTGCATTGTCGCTCTGCCACGGCCGTTTTGAGCGGTTCCTTTTCATGTTTACAAAACTTGTTCACGTTTTCGAAATTTTCTTCATGTTATAAAAAAAAAATCATGTTTTAGAAAATTCTTCGTTTTTCTAATTTTATTTTACTTTTTCAAAAATTGTACATCTTTTAGAATTTTGTTCATGCTTTTAAATTTTCATCCCTTTTTAAAAAAATCACGTTTTTAATTTTTGTTTTGAATTTCAAAAATTGTTCAATATTTTAAACATTATTCATATTTTTTATAAAAATGTTTACATTTTTCCAGCAAATGGTTGAATTTTTTCTATTTTTTAAACCTGTAGCTACATTTGGTTCATAAATGGTCGCGCTGCATCTTAATCACTTACAGATCAAATGGTAGGCACCATTGTGTCTCCTTTAAGGTGTTGCGTGTTTGATTCCATAAAGAGCGCGTTTTTTGAGGGTTTTTCGGCTCTATGGTGCCACTAAATGAGCCAGTCCATAAAGATCGCGTCCTGCGCTCTGGCTTTTGGCAGGCCATAAGGTTTTTCCGTTGTGGGCCAGGCGCTGACTCGACCCAAGCGAGTGACGAACGAACAGACCGTTAGGAGTGGACGACATATGAAGATTCTAGAAGAGATTGATACCGGGAAGAAGGTGTTTACAGGAGATTTCATTGTAATTCTTTGTCGTAAGAGTTACTTTCTATTTTCTTGGATTTTAGATCCATACCTGTAATTATTATGAGTATAAATAAAATTACAGGTGTTTCTAAAAAAAGGTATAGATATAGATTCAAGTTGGCATGGTGAAATAAACTAAATTATATCCCAATACTAAAGGACAACAAGCATCATACAATCCAATTTATACACCTTCAACATTCGAGTGTATAGCTAGAGAACCTGTAATAACTAAAGACGGAAATACCATCAAATTAAGAAATTTTAGAATACGTAGCTTCTCCCTTCCATCTTTTACATTAATTCAAACTTATATATCAAGAAAAAAATACTAATAAAGGAACAGCGGATATGTTGTTCTGCTTTGGAACTGAGCGTTCATCGTTTCGTCGTTCTGCTTTGAAACTCTGTTTTGCTCTGCTTTTTTCACTGTCTTTTCTGGTTTACCTTGTTCATTCAATCGTTTCGTTTCCTACTATTTCCATAAAAACTCCGCGCCGTTTTGTACATGTTAAAGAATGGTAAAAGAAGCAAGTAGACGTTCATCTCCATGCCATATTTGCCAGACACAAATTCAAACCATGGCGATCCATTAACTACTACGTACATCTCTTCATTGTATGGCTACATCCATCTTCTGGAACCTTCTATCTCTTCTGCGAACGCCGACGAGGCAAGATTCATCATCCCAGCAGGGTTTTCTACACAAAGCAGAGAGGGATAGGACATATTATGCAGGTCAAAATACTAGTATATCAGGTGGAGGAAAAACGGGAGACCTGGAGAATGAGCACGTTTCCACGCTCCAGGAGCAAACCAGGTCCTCTCGGAGCAACCTCCTTGAAATAGGCTTTTGCCCGGCTTTATAGATAAAGCAAAGAAACATACATCCAACATCCAAATGGCTCGGTTCACAAAAAAACTAAAAAAAAGGCTCGGTTCACAAAGAAACTAACAAAAATCTCACCTAACCAATTCGTCAAACACTTACGGCGCGGTGATGGTGCACCGGCCGGCCGGTGTCGTTCTGACCAAACTGGCCGGTAACGACGAGAGGAAATGACCTGCAGCTGTGTGCAATCAACATGAGATGCGGCGGCCGACAGAAAAGAAGAAGCAACGAAGCAATCCGACCAATCAACAATGGCGATAGCGGCGGCGGTTCACCTGATTACGGCGACGGCAACGGGGCCTGAACGGGCTCGATGTAGGGCAGATGGGTGGCGGAGGCAACGAGGTAGCGGCAGGGCCGGCGGGTGTCGCCTAGAGTTGCGCCATCGAAAGTGCAGGGGCGGGGGGGGGGGGGGGGGGGGGGGCAACGCGTGGGAGAGGCGCGATGAAGTAAATTTAGCGTGAATTTTAGGGAGGGAGTAAAAATTTTACTCCCTTACGGTGGATGAGGGCTATAGGTGCCAGTTAGCGGAGTAAAATATAAATTTCACTCCACTGACTGGTTATAAGGGATGGTTAGAAATACCCTTAGCGTATTAGATTGATATATTGCGATGTCAAGCTAGGAATTCTTAGCACTCCGGTTATCTAAAAGGGGCATACATGATTGAAGAGGTAGAGGTATATGGCACCATTGGAATCGAATTAAAATGAATTTGTACAACAAAACCAATCAGAATGGGGAAAACGACATTGGAAGAAAAGAAAAACAACGATGACCATACTGAGTGGGCTGTTTTTGCTCCCTGGTAAGAAATTACCAACATGGTGGCAAAATTCCAGGCAAAGAACAAATGAATGCAAATTCCAATAACAAAATGGAGGATCCAAAGTGTAGGGCCCAAATAGTAGAGGAATGAGTTAAGAGCCCGATACAGACTGTGAGACAAGACAATGATGCAATCATGATGATCAACGGAAATGCAATGAAATGCAGCATACTTACAGTTTGTGAGCCATTATGCCGAGACAGAGTACCACGGTTGCAGGCCGGTAGGTTATTCTCGGTGTTCCTTGTAGGAATATTGTTTTTCTGCATTCCCAGTGCCTCCTTCTCATATATACAGGAATGTTGTATCTGCAGATGCTGTGATCTCTTACGAAAGGGGCAACCTATATAGCTGGAGAACCTGTAATAACTAAACACGGAAATACCGTCTAATTAAGAAATTTCAGAATACATAGCTTCTCCCTCCCATCTTTTACATTAGTTATTAAAACTTATATATCAAGGAAAAAAATACTAATAGAGGAACAGTGGATATGTTGTTCTGCTTTGGAACTGAGCGTTCGTCTTTTTATCGTTCTGCTTTGAAACTCTGTTTTGCGCTGCTTCTTTGCATTGTCTTTTCTCTTTATCTTGCTCAATCAATGTGGATTTTTTTGCTACTATTTTTGAAAAACTCCGCCCCATTTTGTACATATTAAAGAATGATAAAAGAAGCAAGTAGAAGTTCATCTGCATGCCATATTTGCCATGACGATTAATTAATTACTACGTACATCCATCTTCATTCCAGCTACATTCATCTTCTGGAACGTTCTATCTCTTTTGCGAACTCCGACGAGGCGAGATTCATCATCCGCTCAGGGTTTTCTACACAAAGCAGAGAGGGATAGGACAGATTATGCAGCTCAAAATAGTATTTCTGTGCTTCCACCAGTGCAAACCAGAGTTGCATGTGTGCAGGTTGACGATGAGTGAAGACGAAAGTTAGCAAGGTGGTCGCAGGTCACTATGTCGCTGACCCACTCACCAGCAGGAGCGTTGGCATTAGTGCATACTGTGGAATTCCTGATGCCTCTGAAGCCTATGTGACCGCTGACACGCGACAAATGTGTGATCCATGTCTTCCATTTTCCTCTACGCATGGAACTATAAGTCTACAATGGTTTGTTGGGGCAGCATGAGCGAGCTCCCGTCATGGCTTTATTGTGAGCTATTGGTCTATGGTTCCGAGGAGACAAATAGGACACTTCTGAGAAAAAATGTTATATATATTCAGGGAGTCAGATACAAGTGTGGCACATCTGCACCTACCATTCCGAAGTAATCTTAAGGCCCTGTTTGGTTCATAAGTCCTAGGACTTTTTTAGTTCCAACTTATAAGTTCCAAGTCCCTAAAAAGTCCCTACTTGTTTGGTTTCTGGGACTTATAAATCCCTATAAGACCATATTACAGCTATAAGTCCCTATAAGACTCTTCTTGAGACTCTTCTTGAGAGTCTTATTTCATAAGTCCCAAATTCTCACTTTAAGTCCGTATAAGTCCTTCCTGTTTGGTTTAGATGGGACTTATATGGACTTTTGTAAGTCCCTAAACCAATAAGTCCCTAGGCATGTGACATGATGTGGTCACCTTTTTTTTAGGGACATGATATGTTCACTTATTGTTGGTAGATCGTGGCAGGAGGATGGAAAACTTATGGTAGATGGTGGTGTTGAATAATTGTGACAATATACGGCACACTGATTAAACACCTACCTTTCTTCCATGACTATACATCGATCTCGAATTAAGGAAACCCCAAATGAACTGCATTAGTTAACATTTTGTCGACCAGTGAGTCTATGTATGCACTCATCAGAACGTCTATTTGACATTAGTTTCTTTATATCTGCCAATCAGAAGAGTATCTCTACACTGGAAAAAAATATTCTGTTTAATTTTGCTGATTTATTGACCCGAACAAGGCTGGCTAGTCCTTGAGTTGGGTGTGCTACGGCGAGCTGAGTCCATGGCTGACCTTTGGCATGCCAAACTGAACTAGGTCACTCCGTTTCTGCTCCTTCACCCCAACACTGTAGTGCTAACCAACTTGAATCAACTCTCAATGATTCTCAATTATACGAGGGTATTCATACAAAGAGCAATTACATTCTTTCAGATAGATTAAACTGCAACATGCAGTTGTTAAGGTATGAGATAAGTCCTAACTGCAACAACCACTTGCTAATTACTATGTGCGCTCCAAACTATGAGGTGTGTTAATTTTTCAAAAATCAAAGTTTCCTACTTTTGACATAGTTTACAATGGAAAATATAATATATTTTTCTAATACTTAACCATATCATTAGATTTGTCATGAAAAATATTTTCATTTTTTTAATTTTGTAGAGGTAGCTAATTACTAGGTCGGTCGTGTGTTCCACAAGGCTAGCTGAACGACCCTTCTTGCTTCCTGTGATAGATCCATGCTGATCTCCACCTCAGGCTAATTCAGTTCATCAAACCGAGCCAAGATGAACCTGGTTTTAGGCCAGTGGGATTCTTTGCGAACCAAGGCATTGGTTGGCTTCATGCATGCCAAGCAAGGCCAGCACGACTTTTTTTGAATCTTGCCCAACTCTCTGCTCACGGGCTTGAATGTTGGATGTGACAGAACATGGGATTGTCATAACCTCCCAAGCCCTACCATATTGTACAAACGACTTGTCACAACTCCATTGATCTCTGTCATAAACTGTCCTGATCTGCTGTGCAAGTGTAACATAGTCAGTGCCCCCTAAAGGTTTCGAGGATAGCAGGGAAGGATAGAAAGATATGGCATATGTATTGGCGTATACTTGAATCAACAATGAAACTTCCAACTACCGGAGTGTGGAGTGCTTTGTGTGAATTCCTACATGTTTCATTATTTCTATTACTACGGGTGCATTCAACTGATCTACTTATAAAGGAGCCCAGGACACCCGCACGCTAAGGCCTCCTCTCGTGATTTTAACGTTTCAACCATCCCGTCCGTTTTCACTTCGTGCGCTGGCTCATTTTCGGTCGTTCCCAGTTTTTTATAGAGTTGACCTCCAAGTATTTTTCCCACCTACATGACACATGGGCCTGGCCTTCTAATTTTGGCCGGATTCCTTCGTTGTTTGTCTCGTTCTCGATAGTCAGCGTAGAGTGAAGGAATAGATGTTGGAGATGGCTCCTCTCCCTTCTCTCCCTTCGTCCCCCCGCTCCCCGCTCCCCTCCTCCTCCCCTGTCCTCGCCGTGGCCCATGGCTCCCCCGCCTTCCCCTCTCTCCCGCCGTCCCCTCCGTTATCTGCGGGTCAGGTTGGCTCTCCTTGCTCTTCTTCGGCGGCGTCCTTCCCCGGTTCGCGTTTCTGGGCGCTGGGCGACTCGGTGGAGTCCGATTCTGATTTGGAGGAGTGCGCTCCGTCGGTGGTGGTGTCAGTGGTGCCGCCCGTGCCTGCGTCGGGCTGCGCCCGGATATTTGCTCCGGGTGGCCGGGGCCGGCCGGTGTCGTTTCCCTCTAGGTCGTCGGGGTGGTGGTGCGTTGGTCGGCGCCGGCGGCGTGCGGGTCGGGGCCCGGCTCCTTCCCCTGAGCGTGGTCTCCTCGGTCCTTCCCCGTCCGCTGTGATGTTGGATTTGGCTGATGTGGCGTCTCCGGTCGCTAGTCCTGCTCGCCCTCCTCCTCTCCGGCCCGGGCCGGTGACGGTGGCGGCGGTCGCGCCGGATTGTGCGGGGGCGGTTGGTGGCCAAACCCTAGATCCGGTCTGCCCTGCGGTCGAGCTGGGCCTTGGTGAGCTCGTGGGCCTGCCGGCGCCTGGTTCGATTCGGGCTGGGCCGTCCGGGCCCCCGGCTCTGTCGTCCCTCGAGTCTTTCCCCCCTCTCTCTTTTGGGGGGCCCGGGGCAGCTGGTTATGGCACTGCTCCGCGTCCGTCCCCTTCCCGTGCCTGCGGTCCCGTTCTGGCCCTTTCGGCCTTCTCTGGCCTGGCTTGTTGTGGCTATTTATGGGTGCGCCGCGGTGCCTCTCCCCCCTTCCTAGGGTTTCCTGCTTCCGCCATTTTTCCAGATCCGCTCCCTCCCCACCTCCTCTCCTCCTCTCCTTCGCTGAAGTGACCGCCATGGACAAGTCTAGGGGTTCCTCCTCCGAGGCCTTTTCGGGTAGCAAGCGGGCCCGTGACACTTCCCCGGGTGATGGTGTCGATTTGGCCTATGAGGCGGAGCTGCGGTCGAAGCTCGAATCTGAGCGGGCGGTGCGCGTGCTGCCGGGCCAGCGGGAGGATTGGGAGGGTGGGCAGGAGCACTCCGTGGCCAGATCTGGGACGGCGCTCCCTGGATCTGGTGGTGCGTCGGGCTCGGGGCTGGATCCGTGGGAGGCCGCCGCTGCTTCGGCTGGCGGTGGCTCCTCCTCGTCGGCGCCGCGTCCCGCTTCGGCCAAGGGCCCGGTCCCTCCGCCCCGGCCACCTCCTCGGTCGTTTGCGGCGGGCGCCGCCTCTCGCTCGGGGCCGCGCTTCGGGCCTGGCTCTTCCTCTTCGCAGGCTGGGGATCGGCGTCCTCCTCCCTCTGCTTCGGGTGCCCCTTCTGCGATCCGTGGTGATGGCATCCTGCCGCCGCCGCCTCCCCCTCCTCGCCAACATCCTGCTCCCTCGGGCCCTTCACCGACCTTGACTTGTTTTGCTTGCCACCGCCCGAACCACTTCCAATCTAGATGCACTAACCCACCCTTCTGCCTCATTTGTCACTCCGATGGTCATCTTACTGTGGACTGCCGTAACCGTACCAAGAGCCCCTCCTTCATTCAGTTTGGCTTGGGTCTACCCGGATGTTCTTTCTTCGCTCTGGATGCTGATGTTCCTGTGGTGATGGCTGCGCCGTCCCTCTCTAACGCGGCCATCATCACGGTGTGTGGCCAGTTAATTTCTTCGCAGACCCTCCTGGATGGTTTGAAAATATGGGACGATGGTGGCTGGGACTAGCAGGTGTGCCAGCTTTCAGAGTATGAATTCGCAGTGGTTTTCCCCTCCAGGGACTGTCTAAGTAGGATCTCCTCGTGCACCAGTTTTACCCTCCCCCTGAACCAGCTTGTGGTATCTGTCAAAGCGGCTACTTGTGGTGCCAAGGCGGTGGGCCCTCTCAGCAAGATTTGGGTGCTAGTTGACGACGTGCCAGTTGGGCTTTGATCTGTGGAGTTCATGATGGCGTTTGGTAAGCTCATAGGCAAGCCCGTGGAAGTGGATTCGGAATCTCTGGGCAAGGTTGGTCCGGTTCGTCTCAATGTTTGGTGCATCGACCCCGTCTGTGTTCATGGTTCCGTTGATGTCTTCCCTTCTCCTGAGGGTGTGCGACTTCGGGTTCGGGTGGAGGGTGCTGATCCCCGTGCTCCACCTCCGCCTGCTCCTTCCAAGCCTTCGGACCAAGATGACATGCAGGGGGATGGTTCGGCTGGGGGGCAAAACCCACGTGGAGGTACTGATCCGCGTTTTATGCAATCTGAATGGGATAAGTTGGATCCAGATGAACGCGAGCTGCTCAAGGATAATGCCCCTGCTCCTAATCCTCAGAAGGAGGACTTGGCTTCTCGTGACGCTGCTGTTGGTAAGGGGACCCCCTTCTCTGGTGTTTGCTCCAATGTGCCTACTCACCCGCAGTCTCCGTCCTTCTCTGGGATCGAGGATCTTCCCGCTTCCCCCTTGCGCTCCACCGAGCCCTCAACTAAGAAGAAGAAGAAGTCTTCGGTCCAGAAATTCTCGGCTAAGAGTCGGGCCTCCTCCACTTCCAAGCTTTCGGCGGCGGGTCTGGCTCATCGTCTGGACAAGGATCTGGGCTCCGCCTGGGGGTCTGGCCCCGGGCCGGCGTCGCCGATCCGGTGCTCCCCTATGCTGCATTCTCCGGCGTCCACGACGCGGAAGGGCCGGCGTGCGCGCGATTCTGGCGTTTCGGTGGCGGTGCAGGCGGAACGGCGTGCCGCGGCCAGGGATCTCCCTCCTTCAGGTTCGTCTGCCCAACCATCTCTTCCTGCCTCTCCTGTTCGCCTTGTTTTACCAGCTCTGTCAGATGATCATTTGTTGCATATCATGTCTGATATTGGGGTGGCTGCTATACCGGGGATGGGCTCTCCCTCTCACCTTCTTTCCGTCATTAGGGCCAATGAGGCAGCCCAGGCTGCTATTGCTAAGGCCGTGGAGGCCGCGAAGGGTGCTGGTCCTGTTGGTGCTCTGGGCCAGGCCGGGGGGTTGGAGGCGACAAATGGTTGTGGCCAGTCATCTGCCCCCCGGGCCCTTGCTAAGGTTGGGCGTCCCAAGCGATCTAAGCCTTGTGTGGCTCCGTGCAGGTCGAGTCTTTGTATTAAAAACCTTTCCTTCAAATGAGAGCTTTATTCTGGAATATTCGTGGTTTCAGTGCTAGGGGGAGCCATGACCAGATTCATGACTTGGTTTGTGGTGAACATATTGACATTTTAGGGTTGGTCGAAACCTTTAAGGAATCCTTTTCCCCTTCTGAACTCTCTGCGATAGCTGGGATGGATAGGTTTGATTGGCACTTTCTCCCTGCCTCGGGTCAGTCTGGGGGAATCTTGATTGGGTCCAAGCGGGACGTTTTTAATTTCATTGCTTTTGATCATGGCATCTTTTAGGCCAGTTGTGTGGTTCATCATCGTCAGCTGAACACTCTGTGGGAATTTATGGTGGTATACGGCCCTGCGGATCACACGCTTGCTCCTCTCTTTTTGGATGAACTGTGATTAAGATTGAAGCATGTAATATTCCTCTTTTAATTGGGGATGATTTCAATTTGTTACATTCTCCGGCCGACAAGAACAATCCTAATTTCTCCTGGCCTCTTGCCAATGCTTTTAATGATTTCATTAGTAATTGCGCGCTTCGTGAGCTCCCTAGGGTGGGGGCGCGTTTCACCTGGTCTAACCACCAATCCTCGCCTGTCCGATCGGTGCTGAACAGGGTTTTTGTTTCTGATCAGTGGATTTCGTTGTTTCCCCGCGTGCTGCTTAAGGCCAGGCCTGCGGTGGGCACTGATCATGTTCCCCTGATCCTGGATGCCGGTATCCTTTCACTTGTTTCTCCCTCCCGTTTCCAGTTTGATGCTTCTTGGCTTGTTGTTGAGGGTTTTTGTGACATGATGGTTTCTAAGATTACTAATCTTCTTCTTCTCCTCATCGCTCCTTTGGTCCCATGGATGATTGGCACAAGTTGTCTTATGAGCTGCGTAAATTCTTGAGGGGGTGGCCTCGGAATAGGGCGGCCGAGCTGCGTAGAGACAAAGAGTCCCTTGAATCTCAAATCCGGGATTTGGACCAATCGGCTGACACATCTGGGCTCTTCGCCTCTCAGTGGGCTACTCGCTACTCCCTGGAAGACGCTTTGATGATGCTTCACCAACAGTCAGAAATTTACTGGCGCCAACGAGGTGCCCTTAACTGGACCTTGAAGGGTGATGCTATGACAGCATATTTCTTTGCGATCGCGAATGGCAGACGCCGCAGATGTTTCATTGACACTCTGTTGATTGACGGCATTAGAATTTCGGACCAGTCCCTCATCATGAATCACATTGTTAGCTTCTATTCCAATCTACTCGGCTCTAAGCCGGACCCTGGGCTTGACCTCTGCTCTGACTTCTGGGATGAGGGGTCTAAGATCTCTCCGGGCGAAAATTCGGGCCTGATGGTCCCCTTATCTGACGAAGAGATCTGGCAGGTGATTAGCTCGGCTAACCCGAATGCTGCTTCCGGCCCAGATGGTTTTTCTATCCCCTTCTTTAAAAAATTCTGGCCGCAGTTGCGGCCTCTCATTTGTACGATTATCCAAGGGTTCTGGTTGGGTACGGTGGATATCTCTCGCCTTAATTACGCTGTCATTACCCTTATTCCTAAAGTCAAGGGCGCGGACTTGATCTCGCAATTTAGGCCGATTGCCCTTATTAATAACTTCGCCAAGTTTCCGGCTAAAGGGTTAGCTACTTGCCTCTCCCCCATTGCCCATCGTACCATTAGCCCTTTTCAGTCGGCTTTCATTAAGGGTCGTTTCATTCTTGACGGGGTTCTTTGCTTGCATGAAATCGTTCATGACCTTTAGATTCGCAAGTCGAAAGCGGTGATTCTAAAATTAGACTTTGAGAAGGCCTATGACTCGGTGAGTTGGCCTTTTTTACGTAGAGTTTTATTGGCCAAAGGGTTTGAGGGGCCCCTTGTCCATAGGATTATGCAGTTGGTCTCGGGAGGCCACACTGCCATCAATGTTAATGGTCAGGTTAGCAAATTCTTTGCCAACGGTAGGGGCATGCGGCAAGGCGATCCTGCCTCTCCCATTTTATTCAATTTTGTTGCGGATGCTTTATCTCGCCTGCTCTCCAGGGCAGCCACTTGTCGGCACATTACTCCGGTTTGTTTTAATCTTATTCCCCATGGTCTGCCCCATCTCCAATATGCGGACGACACTATTATTATGGTCGAGTTGAATGAGGTCTGCCTTGCCCACCTCAAATTTATTTTATTATGCTTCGAGGCGATGTCGGGGCTTAAGATTAACTTTGCCAAGAGCGAAGTGGTTGTGACTGGTGTGGACGAATCGGAAACCGCGCGAATGGCCCACCTTCTTAACTGTAAGCTGGGCTCCTATCCGTTCAAGTACTTCGGTTTGCCTATTTCCCCGGATGTGCTTCATGCCAAATATTTTGCCCCGGTAGTCACAAAGGTGGGGAATAGGGTCCTTCCCGGGCGGGGTAGATATAATTCGAATGCTGGTAAAGTGGCTCTAATTAATGCTTGCCTCTCCTCCCTCCACATGTTCCTTATGGGCTTCTATCTCTTGTCGGCTGGGATTCATGCTGGTTTTGACAAACACTGTGGGGCGTTTTACTGGAATGCTGCGGACAATCATCGCAAATATCACTTCGTCAAATGGAAATTGATGTGCAGGCCCAAAAACCTTGGGGCGTTAGGAATTCTTAATACTTCCATCATGAATCAATGCTTGATGATTAAATGGTGGTGGAAGATTATGAGCGCTGAGGATCAACCCCTTTGGTTGTCGATCCTTAAGGCTAAATATTTTCCGTCCTCGAGCCCGATGTTTGCTCTGCCGCGTGGTGGCTCTCAGTTCTGGAACTGTCTGGTCAAAGTTAGACCTGTTTTTCAATCTTTCCTTAAGTTTGTTGTTGGGGACAAATCCTCGATTAGGTTTTGGCTTGATTGGTGGTGTGGAGATTCACCTCTCTCGGTGACCTTCCCTACCCTTTTCTCTTACTGCTCTGATCCTAATATTTCTATTGCGAAGCTTGCATCCCAGGGGTGGAACCTGGCCTTTCGCCACTCTCTGTCAACTGTAGAGTTTGAAGATTGGCAACGTCTTACTGCCCTCTTCCCTACGCTCTCGACGGTAAGGGATTCCGTGCTTTGGCCGCTTTCTGCCTCTGGGCGTTTTTCTGTTAAGTCTCTTTATTCTAAGCTTGTTGGTGGCTCGCCTACCAATCGTTTTTTCCAAATTTGGAAGGCACGTATTGCCCCTAAGATTAAAATTTTCTTGTGGCAAGCTTTCCGAGGCCGGTTGCCCTCAGCTGATCAAATTCATAAGAGAAATGGGCCGGGCTCCCAGTTCTGTGCCCTTTGCGATGATGTGGAAGACTCGGATCATATCTTTTTTCACTCTCATCAGGCTAAGCTTATTTGGAGTTGCGTGCGGGACTGGCTTCGTGTCTCTTGGGCCCCTGCCTCCTTTGCCGAGTTGCGCAGCTTGGCTTCCAACCTCTCCGGTGTATCTAGGCGCATCTTTTGGGTGGGCTTGGGGGCTATATGCTGGTCCCTGTGGACAACTAGGGACAAATTTACTATCGAGCACGTGTTTCCGGCTAAACCGGCTGACTGTTTATTTAAATCGTGTGATTTCCTGCAGCAGTGGAAATCATTGACTAAGGCGACGACCAAGAAGCGCTCTCTATGCTGATCTACAAAATCCGGACGACGGCGTCTCAGTTATGCAGACAAGAGCAGGATGCTTGATTGCTTCTTTTGGGCCGGATGCTTTAGCTTTAGTTGGATCTTTCTCTTCCGGCCTGCGTGCCGTGTACTGCGTGGGAGCCATGTACCTGACTTTTTCCTTCGTCATCTCGCCCAGCGTTGGAGCTTGGGTGTGTTTGATACTTTTCTATGATGCTGTTGCTACCTGCCTTATGGCTTTATTTATAAAGTCGGGCGTATGCCTTTCCTCTAAAATAGTCAGCGTAAAAGAGGATGAGTGGGTTCTCGTTGTTTGAGAGGACACAATCCAGTGGCCCTGTGACTTAACCTGTGTGCCGCAACCGCTTCCTCTCGTCTCCTCCATTTCTCCTGCTGTCGCAGCTGCCCCTGCCTCCTCTCAAAACAGGCCCGCACCCCGCTTTCAGATAAAGCAAGTACACGGATGGACGATACAAAATAGTCAGGACTCTCTTACAAAGCAGATCCCACGATAACTAGACCACATAAATGCATGTTGCTATCGAAAAAATAGGTAAGTCTGAATACAACGCCACTACATGTAGGACACCTAAGGTCGACCACAACGCCCTCGGGAGGGGAAATGACAGTAAGCGTCGCCGCTGCCGAGTACGAGACGGACAAGGATCTTCAACCGGTACCCTAATACGGAGAGGAGAACCACAACGACGTCATCAAGAGGAGAGCGGCACCCGCGGGTGTCACCATGATCAGCTACAAATCATGGAGCTTTCGCTCGACAGTTCATATGTGCCATCATGAGGCCCCCAAGGCAACTACGACGAGCTCAAGCCTCCAGATCCGGAGATCAAAGAAAATGTATTGAAATGCAGCTTATGCACTGTTGCAAATTGTTTTCCTATATTTCCCAGGCCATATCTATGGTTGCTGTGATTTTAACTTATGTGGGATATGTTAGACAAAACGCCAAGTAGGTTGAGCGACCGACAAATTACTCGTGTATATAGCTTTGCTATGTTTTGGCTGATAGCATGCTTGTGAGATTTAATATATGTGGGATATGTTAGATAAAACGAGAATAAACGTGACATGAGAGACAGAGACTATGAAGTGGAAAACCCTTGCGGAAGGCGCAATTGCATCATGATTGAGTATTACAAGAACAAAGCGAAAGACCGTCTTTAGGTGTGACTACATGGCGTATAGAGGGTAAATACATAAATCTCCGCGGAGTACAAGTAAACTAGTTTGTATGGGATACACGTCGACACCGACGCAACACCCCACACTGCAAGTACTACGTCTAGCATGAGACAGTGCCGAACACAGTACTAGAATTTGGCTTATAATTTAACAATCTCTACCTTCAGTAAAACTTAGTGAAAGAGGGAAATAACTCCATCCAAATTAATATAAATACCTTCTGCCTGAAAATCCATAGGCCTAATGACAAATATCAAATAAAGGTCAACTTATAACTTATTGATAGGAACTGAACTTCTCCTCATATTGGCAAGATTAATATGGGTAATTATCTTGGATACCTTCAAATCACCTTTAACAAAAACATCTCGAATATAGTGAAACCTAACATCAATATGTTTCGTTCTCTCATGATACATTTAATTCTTATTTGTAAGACATATAACACTTTGACCGTCAAAAAATATAGTAGGGCAGGATGAATCACCATAAAGCTCAGTATACAAACCTTTCAACCAAATAACATCTTTGCATGCCTCGAAGACAACCATATACTCGAAATCAATAGTGAACTAATCTACAATAGACTGCAAAGTTAGTTTTCAACTCACAGCCCAATCACCAATAATGATAACCTGTGATTTATCTTGTCTTGTACAAATCACCAGCAAAATCAGAATCAACAAAACCAATAAGTCCATAACTAGATTCTCCAAACTATAAATTAACATTAGAAATAGCCTTGCAGTTATGTGAAAGACCACTGAACTACTTTTCAATGCTTCTTTTCAGGATTAGCCATGTATCTAATAACAACACTGAATGCGTATGATAAATTGGGATGAGAACAAAACATGGCTTATATAACTAAACCAACTTCTTTGGGATATGGATTTCTTGACATGTGCTGTCGGGCTCAGCGTTGGACGACTCTGGCTAATTATTTGAGCTTGGTGGAACCGGCATCTGGAGGCGTGTCCTGCGAGGATTGCATGAACAAAGACTTCTTGCACTCCCGAGGACGTTCCGGCTCTAGTACATGCATCTCATATTCATATGGTTGACTCATTGTTACTTCATTGTCATAGCCGGTATTGAAATACTGGAGAGGTTCATCGGCGTCCTCCATGTCAAGATCCATATCCTCTTCCATGGGGCAGATGGCATCATCTGCCGGAACGGTTGGCCCTCCTTCCTCGTGTCTCTCGATCTCAGCAATTAGCACAGACGATGGTTTGTACTTGTGTAGGTGGGGTTGTGGTCATACCTCGACACGAAGAAGATTTTTCGGCCACAAGATCGGCCAATTTTTGCATTGGCCAAGCTGCGTGGGGGTCTCGTCATCCTCTCCATCCGTTTGTATCGGATGAGGGAAACCCTCTTAGCCCGCTTTCACAATCGCCACGGAGACCCTTAAGGCGTTATCAGGCATCTGCCGGCGGTGGAACAATCGATCCTTGGGCTTCACTGTAGTACCCTTCCCCACATCCACCAACCCGCCCTTCATGTGGTAAAGGAGGGTGCACGGAGTGGAGTCGGCCTACAAAGACATATACGTGCGGCGTCAGAGTTCTAAAAAGAACGGCAACTGAAGATTAATTAATTAGTTGAGTTGATGAAGGTGCGACGCGTATTTACCGTGAGGGCTTCGAGCTCAGCCAATATCGACGGCCCGACATTCAAGCCAGAGACGGAGCTAGGGCTGCTGTGAGAGCTGGGTGCAGGAGCAGGTGCTGGAGGAGGTGCGGGTGCGGTTGCCATACTAGGTACAGGTATGGGTGCGGTGTTCATTGAGTTGCTCCCGGTGAAGCTGGGCATGGGAAAATCACTTGGTGGCGCGTTTGGATTTTGTTGCACCCATGTGACCACAGTTGGAATCAAGCTTGTAAAGACAGCCACCATATCATCTCTACAGGCAGCGATTATCTCAGCTTTGGTCTCAGCTTTTGCTTTCTCCATCGCCCGCGCCACCTTCTCGTCGATTGTCAGTTGACTGAACTTCTTTCTCTGTCTTTTGGCCTCGGGTTCCTCGTTATAATAGTACTTCCACGTGGCGCCATCCCCGGCGCCGTGCACACGTCCATATTGCGGCCGCTAGCCGGGCGGGTGTCCCATCATCATGTTCATGGCCCGGTTGAAAGGAGTGTGCCACTTGTACTTCGCCGACGACTGAGTCGACGTGTCGCTTTCGCTTGTGTTGCTCTCTCTGCAAAATGGACCGTGAATCATTTACGAATGCCACTAAAATGTAGTAGACTTCATTGATTAGAAGATAATATGTAAGGTGGTAAAAGGATAATTACCAGTAATCTCATGAATTTCCTAGTCGGCCCGTCGGTGGAAAGTTATTTTTTGGGGTCCCACGAGAATCGGGCCCTAATGAAGTCGTGCTCTTGCTGGTTGGTGAACTCAGCCAATGGGTCTGGGATCCCCTGACGTTCACGTTCTGCGTCCTCCTTAGCCCACACGGGCCTCTTTCCCGTGTAACCACGACTTCCAAGGCGGTGGTTCCCCATGTTCTTTGCCTGCAGCTGCTTGCCTCTCTCCGACCTGGCCTTGGCAGCTTCTTCATTGCAAGTCTCCTTGAACTTTTCAAAGTCCTCTATCGTAATTTTTGGATTGTCTGCAACAATCTCGGCGTAGGTTTCATGGTCTACTTCAGTCGCCTTTTTCACCCTAGTTTTCCAAGCGCTCAGTGCCTTGCTGAACTTCCCTAGGGCTTTGTTGTTGATTTTTTTCATGGCATCATCATCCCATGGGTCGACATCGTCATTCCGACAGGGGAACAGGAATCTTGCGTGCAACCTAGTTAGGAGCAGCTTCTTCAATTTTTCATTCTTCCGTATTTTCGTGGTGTTGATGTTAGCTGTATCCCGTAGGATGCATGCTAGTTGGTTGCCGTAACACGCTGCCACTTCCCGCTGCTCTATTGGCTCGAACTCGCCAGGGTGCACCGCCGTGACCACCAGTCTTCCGGTGTCGAGCTCATTTCGGTGTCGTGTCCTATTTTCCTTCTTTCCCTCACTGGCTTGGGAGGTCCCACCTTCCTTGCTGTAGTTAGCAACATCATCAGCGCCAGTCTCAGTGCCGGTGTCGTTGGTGGCATCAGTGTCGGCGCCGGCGCCACCACCGTCATCATCCGTCATGACAAGGGGGTCCTAACACCCAGCTTCCTGTCTCTCCTGATCCGCCAGAAAGTCAAGGTAGGCGTGTGCTCGACCTAATTGGGACTGAGAACCTCCGGCCTCATCGGTGTCGGTCATGTTTCCTAGGGTTCAATGTCATAGTCGTTTCATTATCGAGCTTTATATAATAAAGTGAATAATGAAAAAAGTGACCTTTGTTTTGCCGGAAATGTCGTTTCATTCCCGTCGCCACAAATCTCGAGCACTCGATATCTCCAACTTTCTAGCACAAGTGATGCCGAAATTCATGGAAAATTTCCGCATGACCTTTGCTAGAAAGTGCACATATAGAGCGCCGGAAATTTGCCGGAATGGAAATGAATCAACATTTCCGGCAAAACATAGGTCTCTCGCAACCGGCAAAACATAGGTCACATATAGAGCATCTCACAAGCAATGGAGCAACTCCAAATGGACTCCAATGGACAGCATTTCATTTCATTTTATTTGAACTCCAAGTACTTTAGCAACTCGAAATATGAATCCAATGGACAACAATTGCATTTCATTTTAACAACACGCATTTCAACATTCTAACAAGCACTCTAACAAGCATTTTAACAAGCACTCTAACCAGCATTGCCTAATCGCATATCCATAACCACTCTGCATATTATTTGGCTTATTAGTTTCTACTAGCTATAGTGTGTATATTCAAACATTGAGAAAAAAATGCTTCTTTTATCATCAAAGCTCTTCACAAGGAAGAACACATTGCATTTCATAAACTTGCTACTGTGTCCATCAACATTGCATTCAAATAAAATTGCAGACTACTGTAATGGACAGATGCAGACTGAAGAACATGTGTATGTACAGAAGATGCAATTGAGGTAGAAGGGGCGGGAGAGAGGGACAGAGAGCAAATCGGGCCCGGTCGCCGCCATAGGAGCTGAGCACCTTGCCGCCGGAGGAGCCAAGCACCTTGCATCCGGTGACGTTCCCGGCGTCCTTCTTCTCCTCGCCGAGCACCTTGCTTCCGGAGGAGCCGAACCTGCTGCAGGGAACACGGCCGGTCAGAGAGAGAGAGAGAGAGAGACTGCTAGGGGAGGGGCGCCGACCGGTGGAGGGGACTGCTCAGGGAAGGGGCTCCGGCCGGTGGAGGGGACAACTCGGGGGAGGGGCGGCTCGGGGGGAGGGGCCTGGCAGGGGGTGGACCTATGGGGATGGGGGCAGCAAGGGGGGAGGGATTGTCGGGGCGGCCAGTGGACGGCGTCAGGGTCGGGTGCAGCACGCGTCCACGGCGGCGTGGGCGGGTGCGGCGTCGGCGGCGTGGCGTGGGAGAGGGGATCGGATTAAGCGAGAGTGAGAGTGAGAGGAAAGAGATGTGTCCTGTCTATGCAACTTAGCTATAGCGCGGCGTGGCAAAACACACTATAGCTAAGTTAGCTATAGCGCGGGTCAGCAAAACGCGCTATAGCTAAGTTAGCTATAGCGCAGCCCCAACACAAACCGCGCTACTGCTAACTTTCTTTTTTCTTTTATTTTTATTTTTCTTTTTCTTTTTCTTTTTCATATTCCACAAACTTCCTTCCTTTTTCTTTTTATTTTTCGTTCATTTCATTTTCCACAACTTACTAGTTCCTTTTTCTTTTTCTTTCATTAATTTCATTTTGCAAAAATTCCTTTGTTTTTCTTTTTCTTTCGTTGGAGCAATACCACTGTTACCCTCCGGATAATAATTAGTATAATATATATTACATCATTTGATCGCTAACGGCGGTATACAAAATAGACACACAAAACTTTGTGGATTAGTTTGTCAGCTTGGGACGCTTCAGACTGATCTTCTTCCCTCTTTTGTTCGTTGTCGAATAATTGAGCCCATGGTCGTGACTTTTCCTTCTCTAGGGATTACGATCTTTCGTAGGTAATGTAGTCTTCATTCTTATTTTGACGTATGTTTCGTCGTCATCAGCATCATCTTCCCTCATCGGATCACCGTACTGGCCATAGTCTTCCTCGTTGGCGACTCCATCCATTCCGGCTTCCATCCTCACCCCTGAGTTTTGGTCATCAGTGTTTATATCTTTCTCCTCCACGTAGAACGTGTATCCGTTGATATCGTATGCTTGATAAGTCGCGAGGTTGGTCGAGGGGCCATGTGCTCACGCGTATATGAGCGTTCCGTTCGGACAACCCTCTTCCGAGAGATTATCCAGAACTCGCTCTTTGAACCAACGCAAGAAAGTGGAGTTGTGCACTACAGGAATCTGGAATTTTGCCGTCAGCCAAGTCTTTGCCGTCTGTGAGCTGACGGCAAAGAGGTTCTTTGCCGTCCGCTTTGAGGAAACAGATGGCAAAGAAAGTGCTGATGGCAAAAGGGTATTTGCCGTCAGCTGCTTCTTTGCCGTCAGCCAGCTGACGGCAAAGAGCTAAAAGGCAGACGGCAAAGAGCGAGGTGGGCCCCACAGGGCACGGCGTGGCTAGGTCAGCTTCTTTGTCTTCTGCTAGCGGACGGCAAAGAGGAGACGTGGGCCAGCCCTAAACGGTCGCCCTCTTTGCCGTCTGCTAGCAGACGGCAAAGAAGGCCCACTTAACGGGCGGCGCCGTCGTCTCCCTCCCTCCCTCTCTCTCTCTCTCTCTCTCTCTCTCTCTCTCTCTCTCTCTCTCTCTCTCTCTCTCTCTCTCCCCTCCCCCCGCGCCCGCCTCTCCCCTCCTGTCGCCGCCGCCGTAGTCGCTGCCGCTGTCCCGCCTCGCCCCCAGGACCCAGCTCCCGCTGTCGGCCAGCCCCGCTCCCGTCCAGCCCCGCCGCGGCAGGAGCCAGGCCACGGCGGCCGCCCCGCCGCGCCCCGTCGCCGGACTCCTCCCCTGCGCCACCCCGTCGCGCCCCGTCGCCGGACTCCTCCCCTGCGCCACCCCGTCGCGCCCCGTCGCCGGACTCCTCCCCTGCGCTGCCCTGCCACGCTTCAGGACTCCTCACCACGGCCCCTGCGCCGCCCCGCCCCACCGGCCGACCTCGCCGAAGCCAGGTTAGTTTTTTTCTGTTTTTGGTTCTGTTTTTTCCAGTTTTGATTTAGGTTAGTGTTTAGTTTTAGTTAGTTCTAGGTTTTAGTTAGAGCTAGGTTTTGTTTTAGCTAGTGCTAGGTTTAGGTTTAGTTTTGAGCTTTTAGGTTTAGGTTTAGGCTTAGATAAATAGAAGAGGAAGAGGAAAGATGAAAAGAAAAGTAGAAGAGGGAAGAAGAAGAAGAAAAGAAGAAGAAGAAGAAAAGGAAAAAAAGAGAAAGAAGAAGAAGAAGAAGAAGAAAAAGACAGCCCGACCCCGACCACTCACACCCCGACACCCTGACACCCCGACCACCGACACCCGAACCCCGATCCCGACCACCGACACCTTGACCCCGACCAGGACACCCCGACACCCTGACACCCCGACCATCGACACCCCGACCCCCGACACCCTGACACCACACCCCGACCCCAACCCGGACACCCCGACACCCTGACACCCCGATCGACCCCGACACCCTGACACCACAACCCGACCCCGACCCCGACCCGGACCCCGACGGGGACATATATTTGTGCATTATGAGTTAGGTCGTATAATTTTCGATTTTGTTATGCAAAACATCATATATATTTGTGTTGATCGGGTGGATTTAAATGTGCAGTTGTTTCGTCGCTGCGAGGCTGTGGTTTTTGAAGACCTCCCCGTGCGTTCGACGAGCTCCGCCCCTGCGTTCGTTGGTGAGCACAAATAACATCTCCTCCTCCCCCCTTCATTTGCTCTGTTCCAGTCTTCGTGCCGATGAAACTTGCTAGCTATAGGTGTCAATCATCAGCATGCGTAACCACTATGGATCTCCCATTCGAAAGGGTTACATCTTTAAATATGCATGCATTTGAATATTTATAATCATGATTCTTTCGAATTGTCCAACGTTATCCATGGACAGCCCGAGTATGTGTTGATTGGGTTCGTTTTCCCATATGCTCTGCTCCGGATCCGATGCAGAATTTTGTCATTGCCTCCCTGTTGTTCTCCGGGTACACATCCTCTCTGCTTATTGCTGACACGTATATCAGGAGAAGAGCGGGGAGGTGCTGCCGAAATTTTGCATCGGATCCGGAGCAGAGCATGGGAAAACGAACCCAATCTACACATATTCGGGTGGGATTAGGACCTATCTTTACCTATTAGTGTGTAGGTTGCATGGACATAATAAAACTGACAAACTCCATTAACTGATGTATATGGTTTGCTTAATTATGTATATATTTCTTGTGTGTCCAGTAGGAAGTCAATATGAGTGATCGTGCGTGGATGTACACCGGTTACACTAGACAGAAAGTTTGGACCGAGGAATGGTTAACAAAAACCAAAGGGTTTGTTAGAGCCGCATTTGCACATGGCCAGAAATTTAGCTGGTGCCCCTATGTCCGGTGCGACAACTATAATAAGAGGGACGAGCTTGAAATGAGTAAAGTCCTGTAGAAGTTTGGTTTTACGCCTGGTTACACGTTCTGGACATTTCATGGTGAGTCTGCCCAACGTGCCAGAGCCGAGGTGGTTCGTCATCGCGCCGACGAGCATGGTACCGGGATGGTCAATATGGTGCAAGACTTTGACGATGCTCGGGACTCGGACGAGGAGATGAAGGAATCTTTAAAGGCCTTCACTGAAATGTTAGAGTCCTCAAAACGTCCTCTCCACGAGCACACTGAGCTTTGTCAGCTAGATGCCATCTCACAAATAATTGCTTTGAAGACTCAATTCAACTTGGGCAGAGAATGCTACGACGCGATGATGACAGTATTCGGACGATTTCTGCCCAAAGGCCATGTGCTACCTGCAAACCTGTACAAGTCAGACAAAATCCTCCGTGCTCTTAAGATGCCCTATGAGAAGATACATGCCTGTGAGAAAGGATGTGTCTTATTTAGGCTTCAGTATGAGGACTTGAACTATTGTCCCATTTGCAATTCTTGCAGGTATGTTGTGGTAGACAATGGTATGGGTGAGAAGACGCAGACCAAAATACCCATTAATGTTCTTCGGTATATGCCAATCGTACCAGACTTCAACGTCTTTTCATGGTCGAAGAGACGGCCAGACAGATGACATGGCACAAAACGGGCAAAATAACCAAACTAGATGCAGATGGGAATGTGATGATGGTGCACACATCGGATGGTGAAGCGTGGAAGCGCTTCAATGCATTACATAAGGAAAAAATGGCAGATCCAAGGCATCCTCGAGTCACCATCAGCACGGATGGTTCAGTGTGTTTGGTCAACAGGCATCCCCATACAGTTGTTGGCCCATGTTTGTCATTCCACTCAATCACCCCCCCGGGCAGATAATACAAAGAAAGAACATTTTCCTGACGTTGATAATTGCAGGGCCCAACTATCCGTGGAAGAATATGAATGTGTACATGCAGACGCTTAAGGATGAATTGCAAGAAGCTTGGGATAATGGGTTCAAGACATACGACGCCTTTAGCAAACAGAACATCATAATGCGTGTCTGGTACATTTACTCGACGCATGACTTGCCGTCGTATGCGCTATTCGTTGGCTGGTGTGTGCATGGAAGGTTCCCGTGCCCCACATGCAAGGGAGCTCTTGAGTTTCGTTGGCTGACGGTAGGGCACAAGTATACTTGCTTCGACTTGCATAGACTGTTTCTAGATCCTCGCCATAAGTTCAGGAAAGACAAGAAGAACTTCATCAAAGGTAGAGTTGTCAAACACTCTGCACCACCTGCGTTGACAGGCCAACAGACCCTAGATCAGTTAAACGCTCTCAAGCCAGATCCAGAGCGTCTAGGGTATTTCAAGGGGTATAATAAGGAACACGCCTGGACTCACAAGACATGCTTGTGGGATCTATCTTACTTCAACGACCTCCTTTGCCCACACAACATTGACGTGATGCACACTGAAAAGAATATCACCGAAGCCATTTTTGGTACATTGTTCGGCATAGAGGGGAAATCAAAGGATAATACTAAGGCTAGAGTCGATCAAGATGAGCTATATGATAGACCATTACAAAACATGCAATAACTGAAAGGAAAGCGGAACTGGACGAAGCCAAAGGCATGGTTCAATCTTGGAAGGCCAGCTATGAAGGAAATTATTTTGTGGGAGAAAATGCAGTTGATGTTCCGCGATGGGTATGCAGCAAATCTAAAGAGGGGAGCGAGTCTTGAAAAACTGAAAAAAATTTGGTCTAAAAAGTCATGATTGGCACATATCGATTGAGCGGATAATGCTGGTGATGTTGCGTGGCTTCATCCCTAAGGATGAATGGCTAGTACTGGCTGAGCTGAGCTATTTCTTCCGTGTTCTTTGTGCGAAAGAAGTATCGCTTGGCCTCCTAGAAGAAATGGAACAGTTGGCGCCGGAGTTGATCTGCAAGTTAGAGATGATCTTTTCGCCAAGCTTCTTTAATCCAATGCAACACTTGATTTTGCATCTCCCGACCGAGACACGATTGGGGGGGGGGGCGTGCAAAATCCTTGGTGCTACTCAACTGAGAGGATGCAGAAGACGCTTCGAGCAAAATGAAAAAGTAAACGTAGATATGAGGCATCGATGGCTGAGGCATTCATCACTGAGGAGGCGGCAAACTTCGTGACAGCACACAAACTCAGATTGAGATGTAGATTTTATTTATCTAGGAGGTGGTTGAACCGGAAATTCTAACCGACCCTATTGTCGAGAGGTTAAATTTAGTTGAAGAATAAAACAATTACTTGAAGGAAAAAATAAAAAAAATTGAGGAGGAGAAGATGATATTGGAGTTGCATGTTGCGGATGTCGTCGATGATCACAAGATCAAGATGGATGCAATGCGCTTTAAGATTAGAAAGATTAGAAAATATGCCATTCATACCGAGGCTTGGTATCATTATGCCGTTGGATCAATTGTTACCTTGGTTGCGATTATGATCGCATTTGTTTTCGCATTGAAATGTTTTACATAGTTTCAATGTATGGTTTAATTAATTAGATGCTCTGGAGAGCTATATATATGTTGTTAGATGAGAACTATGTATGTACTTTGGTTCTAATGTGATGATGAACTTCTATTAATTTGGTCACTTAAATATCTATTCATGATGTTCTGTAATGGTTTTTGACAGACTTAATTATATATAATGCACGCAGATGAACCGGCAATGGATGTACGGTGACAGACACACCTCCGAGTACATTAAGGGCTTGCATGATTTTCTCGAAGTGGCTGAGGCAAACAAGCAGAATGGTTTTATGTGTTGTCCATGCCCTATATGTGGGAATACGGAGTCTTACTCTGACCGGAAAATCCTTCACACCCACCTGCTTTACAAGGGTTTCATGCCACACTATAATGTTTGGACGAGGCACGGAGAAATAGGGGTTATGATGGAAGACGGCGAAGAAGAAGAGGACGATGACAACTATGTGCCCCCTGAATACAGTGATGCTGCAATGGGGGAAGCTGCTGAAGATCAAGAGGAACCAGACGATGTGCCCAATGATGCTGCAAGGGGGGAAGCTGCTGAAGATCCAGAGGAACCATTGCCCGATGATGATGATCTCCGCCGGGTCATAGTCGATGCAAGGACGCAATGCGAAAGACAAAAGGAGAAGCTGACGTTCGATCGCATGTTAGAGGATCACAAAAAAGGGTTGTACCCCAATTGCGAAGATGGCAACACAAAGCTCGGTACCGTACAGGAATTGCTGCAGTGGAAGGCAGAGAATGCTGTGCCTGACAAAGGATTTGAGAAGCTATTGAAAATATTGAAGAAGAAGCTTCCAAAGGATAACGAATTGCCCGACAGTACATACGCAGCAAAGAAGGTCGTATGCCCTCTAGGATTGGAGGTGCAGAAGATACATGCATGCCCTAATGACTGCATCCTCTACCGCGGTGCGTAAGGGGAGACTCGGCTGGGTTTAGCTCTGAAGACTCCGTGCCTATGGCGGAAGGAGCTCATCAAGCTTCCGAACTGGACGGCTGCGGCGAGTAAGGGCACTCCGCCTCCTCCTCCGCCTCCTCCTCCGGCGAGTGATCAGGGCACTCAGCCTCCTTCTCCGGCGCATGGCGGCACTCCGCCTCCTTCTCCGCCAGCGCCGGCGCGCCAGAGCAGCCAGCCTCCTCCTTCTCCGCCTCGTCAGCAAGGGCGGAAGAGACCTGCCGCCGCTGCGGCTGCTCCGGCGCGTCGTAGTCCTTCTCCTCCACCTCGTAAGCAAGGAAAGAAGACAGCCGCAGCCGCTCCGTCTGCTCTGCCGGCGTCTAGCAGTACAGCTGCCAGAGGCGGGAGGCAATACAGATTCGGTCCTTCTCTGAAGACTCCAGAGAAGTTACCATATGAGAGGACCGAGGAGGAGAATGCGAAGATCGTGCGAGCCGAAATGAAGAACTTCTTTGAAGGGGTGAAAGCAAAGAAACATCCACCTCCGGAGGAGAAGGTAGATCCGGTGAAAGCAAAGCGCACTCTGGCTGCCCTGATAAAACCACCAAAGTCTCCGCCGAGAGGCAACTATGAGCGCGTTCTTGCAAAGACATATGCCGAAGCGGAGCGGTCGGGAAGTACTATCAGTGATAAAAGGATGAAAGAACGACGAGCTGGGAAAAAAATTGCCCAGCTCGGCGAACAAGCGAACCAATCGTGCCCCCCGCTCAAGGTGTCAAAAGACATCGTCGCTAATGATCCGAGTATGGTGCCCGGTTATAGCAATCTTGGAGATTACCTGCCCGAGGATGTACATTATGAAATCATGGAGGTGGACGAACACAAATACCATTACGGGAAGCCTCTCGTCAAAGATGAAAGATCTCTAAGCACGATCATGCGAAGACTACATGATTGGTACATGAAAACCTGCAGAGAGTCTGATGGGATGGATACTTTGACGCTGAGAGTTAAACCGGAGCATGACCTCGTTGGAATTGATCTGCTGAGTGTTCCATTTGAGGATTTCTTCCAGTTTTACAATCAAAAGGCCCTCGATAAAACAACGATCACTTGCTACTGTCTGTAAGTAGTACTACTTCTGTCGTTAAGTCTCTCTATATAGGTCAGCTCTTTCATTGCATGTACTTATACTTATTCTCACTATATTATGCAGATTGAAGATCGCCGAATTGAAGAAAAAACAAATCGGTGATATTGGGTTCATTAACACAAATCTCATAGATGCATATACGGTTGAAAAACATCCCAAAGCAGCCGAGGCCAACTTGCTACAATCGTTGGTATTAAATCAAAACAAAGATATAATACTCTTTCCTTACAACTTGAAGTGAGTGTTACTGTCTTGTGCATATTCGGTTTCCCTTATTAGACCAGGTTATGGTAATGTAATTGATGACTTATGCATGCATGCGCAGCTTCCACTATATTCTCCTAGAGATTAAGCTTGAGCAGGGAGTAGTAACTGTCTTAGACTCGAGACGAAAAGATCCCCAGGACTATGCGAACATGACTCAAATGCTCGAGAAGTAAGTTAAATCGATCATTATCCACCATATCAGCAACTTTGTTCATTTCCTGATATCAAGTAATTGTTTTCTTTATCTGGCAGGGTTTGGAGAAAATTCACCTCAAAAGCTCCGGGACTGCCGAAGAAGCTGCAATTTAATCACCCGAAAGTAAGTACTATAGTAGCATGTTCCGCGCATCTCCTAGTGATTCAAGCGCTAGTTTCATCAATACCATTTAGCATGCTTGCTTATCAGTTTGATTGACCTCTATTTCTTGTAAAGTGGTTGTGGCAGGAACCCGGGAATAATTACTGTGGATACTACGTTTGCGAGTCCATCCGCTACACGACCTGTGAGCGGGGCTACACTGAAGAACAATATGAAGTGCGTAAGCAATAATATTCACAATTTTATTTTATTACCATCATTTGTGTTGAGTTTCATTTATTCATATATATATGTATTGACCCCCTTCTTCAAATTAGATGTTTCGGAAGCGGGATGAACTCCTAGCAGAAGATCGTATGCGAGGAATTCAAGAGGTATTGGCAGCATTCTTCCTTGACCACGTGATCTCTGAAAACGGAGAATACTATGTGGACCCTGTGTTCCTACAATTTAATTAGGAGATTGTATTCTAAGAGATAATTATTGTATATATGTAGCCGGTAGTGTCGGATAGATATACGAGAACTTGTTGTTCGACCAATATCTCGGAGAAGGAGAGGTGGTCGATATCACTTCTCTCTGTATGCATATGTTCATGACGATCTTCTGTTTCCTTCATTTGATTACTAGCTAGCGTGTCTACTCCTCTCCATACGTATATAGTACGTAGCGTCGACCAAGCACGGAGATTAGAGAGGACACTGCTCTCTATTAATTAGCTAGCTAACACAATATATGAAACACCTAAATTAACCACCCAAAACCCCTAAACCACCCCCTTTCAAAAAAAAACAACAACCTCAGCTCCTGCCAGCTGTTGACGCGTGGAAGCCTATTGGTCCCGGTTGGTGACACCAACCGGGACAAAAGGCCTTGCCTATTGGTCCCGGTTGGTGGCACCAACCGGGACAAAAGGCCCTGCCTATTGGTCCCGGTTGGTGGCACCAACCGGGACCAAAGGCCCTCCTGCCTGGGCTCCCCGCACCGGCCACGTGGACGGCCTTTAGTCCCGGTTCGTGTAAGAACCGGGGCTAAAGGGCTAGGGCATTCGTAACGACCCTTTAGTCCCGGTTCCAGAACCGGGACTAAAGGCCCTTATGAACCGGGGTAAAAGCCCCTTTTCCTACTAGTGCCTATATCTATCATCCATATTGCACTTGTATCACCATCTCTTCGCCGATCTAGTGCACCTATACAATTTACCATTGTATTGGGTGTGTTGGGGACACAAGAGACTCTTTGTTATTTGGTTGCAGGGTTGCTTGAGAGAGACCATCTTCATCCTACGCCTCCCACGTATTGATAAACCTTAGGTCATCCACTTGAGGGAAATTTGCTACTATCCTACAAACCTCTGCACTTGGAGGCCCAACAACATCTACAAGAAGAAGGTTGCGTAGTAGACATCAAGCAGTTTCTGGCGCCGTTGCCGGGGAGGTGAGTGCTTGAAGGTATATCTTTAGATCTTGCAATCGGATCTTTTTAGTTTCTTTTTTTATCACTAGTTTAGTCTATAAAAGAAAACTACAAAAAAATGGAATTGACTTTACCACATACGCTTCATCTTTTTAATATCTTTCGTGAGTATGATGGAAAGAAAAATTGTGCCAAAGTGTTAGAAGAAGAATGCATTAAAATGTTTGGCACTAAATCTTTGAATGATGAGCATGATTGCAATGTTGTTAGTATGAACTCCTTGAATATCCATAGTACTAATGATGATTGCTCTAGTTATGATGAAAATGTCTCCTATAAACATGTCAACTTTTGTGGAGTGCATTGGGTTTGCAAGTACACACCAAATAGGGAAGACAAATATTGCAAGAGGCATAAGCATTTAGAAACTAAATTGTTGCAAGAAAGGCTAGATGTTTGTGCTGAAATTTTAAACTTTCTTGGCCGTACTTGTGAACTTTGAAATGAAAGTGGTCATTTAGCTATCCGATGCAAATTGTTTCATGATCTAATCGTGTCCAAAAATTGTGATGAGTTGATTTCCCTTGCACATTATAATGAACTTAGCTTGCTTATGGGTTGCGAAGAAATGAAACATATAACTAGGCATCTTCCAGAATTTGCCCGTTATAAACTTCTTGGTTTTGATCTAGAAGAAATTTATATGTATTGTGCGGTGAATTGCATTGAAAATCCTTATATTGCCAATTACATAAAGAAAATAAAACAAATAGAAGATGAAGAGAATACTAACGAAAGGGAAGAGACTTCCCAATATTCTCTTATTATTTCTTATGATGAATCAGGTAACGAGGAGGAGCCTTCTATTCAACCAATCTCATTAATAAGGAGCTCCAAAAAGTGGATTGAACCAACACATGAGGTGAAGAAGAAGAAAAGAAAAAGGAAGAGAGGTAAAAAGATATCTCCCCAAATAATGTTGCTCCTATTATTGTTGTGCCTCATGAAAATGAAGATGATGCACTTGATGATGATCTCGTTATGCCTATTGCTTGTTGTGATGATTGTGATTGGGAAGATAACGATACTTCTTATGATCTTGAAAATCTTTTTGGCACTTGCTTGAAAGAATATGATAATTGCTATACTATTGGTGCTATCCATACTATTAATGATGAGAGTGATTATGCTTATGATATGAAAAGACCCAAGCTTGGGGATGCTATGTTTGATGAAGATGATGTTTTTGAGAATATATTTGCTGCAATTAATGTTTGTCCCAAGCTTTGGGATGCTACGTTTAATGAAGATGATATTTTTAGCCTCCCAAGTTTTGATATGCAAAGTTGTTATGATGATAGCATGCCTTCTACCTATGATGATTATATTGATGAAAGTGGGTTTGGAAGAGTGTCAACTTTAGGAAGTAATGATCCCACTATTTTGGAGGATGTCAAATCTTATAATATTTATGAAAGTGGATTTGGAGAGGTCATAACTTTATTCAGTAATGTATCCACTATTTTGGAAGAGGTTTCAATCGATTATGATGAGAACAAAGTTGCTACTTATGATGATTATTCTGATGAAACTTAGCTATAAAAATTAGTGATGATTATCTTTATAAAACTTGTCATGATTATGATCATCCTTTTTTTGAACATTACTCTTTTAATATGGAAACAATTTATACTATTCAAGTCTCTTATGATACTCCCACTATTCCGAATGAGAAGAAATTTGCTTATGTGGAGAGTAATAAAAATTCTATGCTTCTAGATCATGAAAAGAATGCTCTAGGTGCTGGTTATATTGTTGAATTCATTCATGATTCTACTGAAAATTATTATGAGGGGGTAATATATGCTCGTAGGAATTGCAATAATATCAAGTTTCCTCTCTATGTGCTTAAAATTTTAAAGTTATGCTTGTTTTACCTTCCTATGCAAGTTGATTCTTGTCCCCATAAGTTGTTTACTCACAAAATCCCTATTCATAGGAAGTGGGTTAGACTTAAATGTGCGAGTCATATTCTTCATGATGCTCTCTTTATGTTTCAATTCTTATCTTTTATGCGAGCATCATTGAAATCATCATGCCTAGCTAGGGGCGTTAAACGTTAGCGCTTGGTGGGAGGCAACCCAATTTTATTTTATTTTCTTGATTTTTGGTTCTGTTTAGGAATAAATAATCCATCTAGCCTCTGGTTAGATGTGGTTTTATGTTTTAGTTAGTGTTTGTGCCAAGTAGAACCTTTGGGAAGACTTGGGTGAAGTCTTTATGATCATGCTGTAAAAAAACAGAAACTTTAGCGCTCACAAGATTAGCTAAAACTTTTTACTGGAGAGTGCTATTTAGTGGATTCTTTTTGCAGATGATTACTAGACAAATTCCTCAGGTCCACCAATTTAATTTAGAATTGTTGGAGTTCCAGATGTTTGCGTTAGTTACAGATTACTACAGACTGTTCTGTTTTTGACAGATTCTGTTTTTTGTGTGTTGTTTGCTTATTTTGATGAATCTATGGCTAGTAAAATAGTTTATAAACCATAGAGAAGTTGGAATACAGTATATTTAACACCAATATAAATAAAGAATGAGTTCATTACAGTACCTTGAAGTTGTGTTTTGTTTTCTTATACTAACGGAGCTCACGAGTTTTCTGTTATGTTTCGTGTTGTGAAGTTTTCAAGTTTTGGGTAAAGATTCGATGGACTATGGAATAATTAGTGGCAAGAGCCTAAGCTTGGGGATGCCCAAGGCACTCCAAGGTAATATTCAAGGACAACCAAGAGCCTAAGCTTGGGGATGCCCCGGATGGCATCCCCTCTTTCGTCTACTTCCATCGGTAACTTTACTTGGAGCTATATTTTTATTCACCACATGATATGTGTTTTGCTTGGAGCGTCATTTTATTTTCTTTAGCTTTTCTTGCTGTTTGAAGAAAATACCAAGATCTGAAACTCTTAAATGAGAGAGAGACTTCACATAGCTACATAATTATTTAACTACTCATTAATCTTCACTTATATCTTTTTGGAGTAGTTTGTCATTTACTCGTGAGCTTCACTTATATCCTATGAGTAAATGGTTGAATGATTTGAATGTCATAAATTTGAAATTATATATGTTTCATATGCCTTTCCCATGGGGAGTAATGCCTTCACATATAAGAAGTAGAGGTGGTAAATTTATTGAAGGTTAGCAAACGTTGTATTTGTCATTTGAACAATTCACGAAAGAATATTGAAGGAAGAGAGATTTCACATATAAATATACTATCTTGGACATCTTCTATGATTGTGATCCCCATTAATTATTTTCAAACCTGAGCAAATTAGTTGAAGTTGGACAAGGAAGACAACGTAATGAGTTATGCTTGGGTATATTTGTATAAGTTATATTGTTTTGGATCCTCTAACATGCGATGCTTGCTATTTAGAATCCTTTGCTAGCCAAAATATCTGTACTAAGCAGGAATACTGCTTGTGCATCCAAATCCCTTGAACCAAGTTTCTTCCATGAGTGTCCACCATACCTACCTATATGCGGTATTTACCTGCCGTTCCAAGTAAATTTGCATGTGCCAAACTCTCAACCTTCAAATAATAATCTGTTTTGTACGCCCGAATCGCTCATGTAGCGACTACGGGTTAGCAGTATCTTCCATGCTAGGTGGGTTATTCTCACGATGAGTGGACTCCGCTCATCATTCACGAGAAAATGGCTGGTAACTGGAATGCCCAGTCCCATGATCAAAAGATCGAAATCAAATCAAAAATAATTGCAAACAAAACTCCCCCAGGTTTGATGTTAGTTGGAGGTACCCGTTGTTTCGGGCAAGCCATGGATTGATGATTGTTGGTGGAGGGGGAGTAAAAATCTTTACCTTTCTGTTTGGGAACCGCCTATAATGTATGTAGTATGGAAGATATTGGGAACTCTTGGTCGTTATGTTGACAATGAAAGCATACCTCTCAAAATTATTTTCATCTCTGTTTTTGCTTCAAGCTCTGGCACCTCTGCAAATCCCTGCTTCCCTCTGCGAAGGGCCTATCTTTTACTTTTATGCAAGAGTCAGTAGTATTCCTTCTCATTCCAACCTACTCTTTAGTTGGCAAGCATCATGTGATGGAAAGATCTAAGCATATATGGCCATTCAAATATATTTGATCATGAATTATTATTGTTGACAACTATCTATATGATAAATAAGTTGGGAGGCGAAACATTAAGCCCCTATCGTTCTCTGTGTTCAATGAATACTATTTGTTCTAAAAATATGCTTTGAGTGGTAGCAATCATGGAAGACTAAATGATAGTTGAGTATGTGAAGTTTGCTGAATCAAAGCTCTGACATAGACTCTTCCTGAAAATAAGATGAATTGTAATTGTTTGATGACTAATAACACGGTTTGTTAGTTTTGAAGAAAGCTTATGATATATACTTTAACATGTGAATAGTTTGTTACTTGATCATGCAAAGTTTTATGAATTGAGCTACTGTTAATTATGACATATAATGATGCTAGAAAAGGTGATTGAAATTATCATTGATCAAACTTATGCACCTGCTAGCATTCACACTTCATAAATTCTTTCTTTTATCATTTACCTACTCGAGGACGAGCAGGAATTAAGCTTGGGGATGCTGATACGTCTCCAACGTATCTATAATTTATGAAGTATTCATGCTATTATATTATCCATCTTGGATGTTTAATGGGATTTATTATGCACTTTTATATTATTTTTGGGACTAACCTATTAACCCAGAGCCCAGTGCCAGTTCCTGTTTTTTTCCTTGTTTCAGTGTTTCGAAGAAAAGGAATATCAAACGGAGTCGAAACGAAATGAAACCTTCTGGAGAAGTTATTTTTGGAAGGAAAGCAACCCGGCAGACTTGGAGTGCACGTCAGGAAAGCAACGAGGGAGGCACGAGGCAGGGGTGCGCGCCCACCCCCCTGGGCACGCCCTCCACCCTCGTGGGCCCCTCGTGGCTCCCCTGACGTATTTCTTCCGCCTATATATATCAATATACCCGAAAACGATCGGGGAACAGAATAGATCAGGAGTTCCACCGCCGCAAGCCTCTGTAGCCACCAAAAACCTGTCGGGACCCTGTTCCGGCACCCTGCCGGAGGGGGGAACCCTCACCGGTGGCCATCTTCATCATCCCGGCGCTCTCCATGACGAGGAGGGAGTAGTTCACCCTCGGGGCTGAGGGTATGTACCAGTAGTTATGTGTTTGATCTCTCTCTCGTGTTCTTGATTTGGCACGATCTTGGTGTATCGCGAGCTTTGCTATTATAGTTGGATCTTATGTTGCTTCTCCCCCTCTACTCTCTTGTAATGGATTGAGTTTTCCCTTTGAAGTTATCTTATCGGATTGAGTCTATAAAGATTTGAGAACACTTGATGTATGTCTTGCCGTGTGTATCTGTGGTGACAATGGGATATCACGTGATTCACTTGATGTATGTTTTGGTGATCAACTTGCGGGTTCCGCCCATGAACCTATGCATAGGGGTTGGCACACGTTTTCGTCGTGATTCTCCGGTAGAAACTTTGGGGCACTCTTTGAGGTTCTATGTGTTGGTTGAATAGATGAATCTGAGATTGTGTGATGCATATCGTATAATCATACCCACGGATACTTAAGGTGACATTGGAGTATCTAGGTGACATTAGGGTTTTGGTTGATTTTATCTTAAGGTGTTATTCTAGTACGAACTCTAGGGCTGTTTGTGACACTTATAGGAATAGCCCAACAGATTGATTGGAAGGAATAACTTTGAGGTGGTTTCGTACCCTACCATAATCTCTTCGTTTGTTCTCCGCTATTAGTGACTTTGGAGTGACTCTTTGTTGCATGTTGAGGGATAGTTATATGATCCGATTATGTTATTATTGTTGAGAGAACTTGCACTACTGAAAGTATGAACCCTAGGCCTTGTTTCCTAGCATTGCAATACCATTTGTGCTCACTTTTATCATTAGTTACCATGCTGTTTTTATATTTTCAGATTACAAAAACCTATATCTATCATTCATATTGCACTTGTATCACCATCTCTTCGCCGAACTAGTGCACCTATACAATTTACCATTGTATTGGGTGTGTTGGGGACACAAGAGACTCTCTGTTATTTGGTTGCAGGGTTGCTTGAGAGAGACCATCTTCATCCTACACCTCCCACGGATTGATAAACCTTAATTAGGTCATCCACTTGAGGGAAATTTGCTACTGTCCTACAAACCTCTGCACTTGGAGGCCCAATAACGTCTACAAGAAAAAGGTTGCGTAGTAGACATCACCAATATACCTCCGTCACCGCCCTCTTCATATTCTTATGTAGCAAAACTCACTTCTTTATATTAGCCTAACTGGACTACTAAACATGGCTGCATGACATGCACATAATTCAGACAAAAAGGAACATAATCATCAGTATTAAAAAGGAGATGAGCAATAAAATATGTAATCAAACAACTATTCCTTTTATAGAAATGCACACTCATGCTGACTCAAATAATGTCATTTTATTCCTGGACGGACACTGTTATTTTTTCATCGTACCTTCCATCGTCGCTCCTCACTCACCTCGACTCCACTCCACTTCCTTAGTATCTCCACCATATTATCACCGCATGTAGATCTTATTTCTGAACTTCAAGTTTTTTTTGCTAGATGTTTCTTGTCAAAAAATGATATGATGGTGAGAGAATTACGTGATTCATGCCAGTTCATTGGGCGCCACTTAGCTCTGACGGTTGCCACAGAAAAATAAGCTTATTAGTGTTTCATGATCATGAAAGGAAAAGCTATTCTTCGACCTTAGTTTTGGGTTTACCCGTGCATTGCAACAGGCCGATGGCATAATATTTTGCAAGCTATCACCGTGATTTACGACAAACTAAAAATTAGGTTCATGTTCTTACAACGAACAAAAAATTGCATTAGTTCATCATCCAAATAGTTTAGAGACATAGTACAAAATATAATAAAATAGTGTAAATAAAAATGTGAAATTAAACTTTGAGAAGAATAAACAATGTTAAGCAGTACCATATATCACATATATTTTAAGCACTCGTCAAGTCCATAATATCCCGGGTTAGAAAGAACTGTGCCATCAACACACCGATAGAAAACCATGTGGTTTATGTGTTGCAACTTGTTTTACTGGCAAGAGATAATAAGGGTCAACAGTAAATAGTGTGCCACAACAATGAGCATTGCACACAACCTGGAATGGAGCTGACCTTGCCGCATTAATTAACTAAATATTCTGTCTAGCAAACAGGCCTTCAAATGACTACAAATGAACACTGGACTCGAACGAATTCTTGCCTCGATCGTCAAATGTCTCCCACCCAAGATTATACGCATATTTGTATATTACACCTCTTCACTGGAGCATGTGTATATTCAGTTAGCTTCAAAAGGAGAACATGCAAAGTAATAGTATGAACAAAAAGAAAAAGGGCAGATATACACATGGAGAAAAAAATCTGATAACGACAGCATGTTCATTCCAGGAAAATATTGTCCACGACCGGTTTCAAACACGGTTCTAGTTTCTTGTAAGAAGAACACAGAAGAGGGCAACACGCTACGTGGGTGAAACAATGTTTTCAGGTACGGTTAAGAATTCGTACTTTAAAACATAGCTTAGAAGCAAAAAGGACCCAAGCACTATGAATTATGTACATTGGCGCTGTGAATTTTCATTTTTTTTCCCCAAGTTCTCTCTCTCGTTTTAAACCTAGGATACTCCCGGGGGATATAATGATTTCGTCACCATTCTTAATTTAGAGTTCTTTGAAAAGAGTATAAATTAAGCAGTTCAAAAAAGAAAAGCTTAGATGGATAGCCCGATCGAGTTTTACCAATGTAATTGCGGGCTATGGAAAATAGCGGCGAGCCTCCAAATCATCTATAGCGGGCTATAGCGGGATATTTGTGAAGACGACAATTTAGCGGCACCCTGCTGAAAAGGCTATATCGGGCTATAGCAGAGGTATAGCCGGCTATTTAAAACTATGAGTTATACCCATCGAGAACTCAAGTATATGTATATGTTAAAACAACATGTCCTCGGTTGGACATAGGGACTAACATTGCTAATGACCTTGGGTCTAAAGTATGAGCTACCATCTCTCTCTCTCTCTCTCTCTCTCTCTCTCTCTCTCTCTCTCTCTCTCTCTCTCTCTCTCTCTCTCTCTCTCTCTGTAGTTCTTCATGTGTATGGCAGAGTAAAAAGAAGCCTATGATTACTCATTCACCTATAAGCAACGGAACTCACTAATTACGTTGTATGGGTTGATATCAATGTACTAATACATACCTAAACCTGCAAAGCAAATCAGTATACAACAGTATGTATCATATTTATTTCTTAACAACAATTATCCTCAACAGTGATCAATATACAACAATATGTATCATATTTATTTCTTAACTACAATTATCCTCAACAGTGTGTGCATCCAACTGCTTCAACCTGAAAATAATGTGAAGGTACCAGCCTGGTCCTAGCTAAGTTAATTTAACACTACCTATTGATGTATAATATTGAAGAACTACCGCTGGAAATAGAAAATAAAATATTGTCTAGAGTACGCAAAGCTAACCTGAAAACTATGCGCCAATTACTTTCAATGGGGATGGAATTGCACCAATCATAAATGCCTATGCCATCGTTGTAGCCTACACTGACTGCCATTGTAGGTATGGTAATCAGAGTAATTTTTTTGACCTGCCAATCAGAGTAATTTTAACATGGGAAATTAGATAGAAACTAACTGAATTCTACACCCTCTTAGTTATATAGTTTGAACGTATTTTGCACTTGGAGAATGCCCTCTACAAGCTTGGGAGTGTGGATTGGGGCTCATGGACAAGAGCAGCAAGGCTTGCAAACATACATGGAAATGTCATGATCTACTTGTCCACTAATTAAGCATTTGCCAGTATTAACAGTATCTGGCTTAAGCATTACTAGGAACTGATTAGGGTCGGGAAAAGACTATGAACTCAATCAACCAGTCAAGCATTTAAAGTAATTAAGCATTTACTAGTAAAATATAAGCAGTTAATAAGCATGCCTAGTAAAATAGGAGCAGGTAATAAGCACACTAGTAATTGAAACCGGATGACATTGCTTCAATGGACCAGTTAATAAGCACGCTCAGTAAAATATGAGCATAATTGGTTGTTCCCTTGAAGGAGCATATCATTTGTCAGATACCAAGAATACATGGAAAGTGTTCACAGATGGCTTCACTTTCCACCTTTCCACGTTGCGAAAACATATTTCATTATGTACCAAGTTAAATACAAATAGTTGCATAGGATAGAAACCACATGCAAGAAAATGTAACTGCAGTTTAAGCATAATTAATTGTTCTGTACAACGGAAACTGGTGTGGCAGTTTTGAAGTTTGGGTGCTCCATTGATATCTAAATGCATCTCGAAAGAAACAATTCCTCAAATGTGTAGGTGCGGCAAACAACCCTCCGATTGTGGCAAATGTCTGGTATGTAATGATGTTACTAGAATAATAGATAGCATAGCTGAAAACTAAAATCCCAAATAGATTTACATATTCCATACAACTGGATATTATTATATCTTGATGCACATTCAGAAAACAATATGCAATCGAATACTCACTATCCCATTTGGCATCCAGCATGTGTTGCATATATACGTACATAAACAGAGCTGCTCAAATGCACCCGCGCATACAATAGCAGCAGTAGTAGGATAGACATAGACTCCATTCTCTTATGATAATATGTGAGTATTACGTCGAGCCACCGATATACAACTATGTTCTTACCTATTCCATAGAAGTGCTTAATTTCAACATAAGGATTATGTTGATGAATATCTATGTCTGTTCTCAACCAAGACTCTGGTAGCCATTAGGGGTAATCTACTCAATCCTGATCACACAACTAATGTCCAAAAGCAATTATAGGAACAATCATTAAAGTGTATCTGTAAGCCAGACTATAAGTACTTTGACATGTACTACTCTGAGAATAAGTTCAAATAAAGAGTCAAGGGACATCATATGTCGTGGTCCTATTTTGGTTCTGTAACATGCAGGTGGATGAATTCAGCATCTATCAATATAAATATGAATCGACATGATAAAACATATCGCTTGAGCAGTGAGTGTGGCAGCTAGTGCTTCAATATTTTGTGAATACTCACTATGTTTTTAAAGAGCTTTGACAAATATTCTGTGTTTTTAAAGAGCTCTCGCAAATTATCAAACAAAAATCCCAAAGAGTTGCATCTTTCCATCATCCACAATTCCATATCACCAGTCAACCAAACTCTTTTATAGGATATAAGAATTCTAAAACCAAATCATCATATTTGTCAAATCTTTTTTAAAAAGGACCAACAAATGCATGAATTGGAATGGAGAAGAAGCTCACCTGGGCATGATGCCATCTAGGGTGTAGTTGCTCAATTCCAGCTCGTCCATCTTCTTTCTTGTCGTTCTGGCATCCTCCATCTTCACGGTCCGCTCCTGCTGTGTAAGGAGTAGTGTAAGCCAGCCGCGATTCAGCGTCGCCGCATTGCGCTCCACCACTGCCACGCGCTCCATCGGCACCTCGTTCTTCTCGTGCAATCTCACCGCTTTCATCGCCTGGCAAGCAATATTAGTGATGGGTTCTTCTCGCGCAGCGCGCTTGACAGGCATTCCCCAACCAGATCCACGATCCACCTCGCAGGATTCCTGGTGTCGTCCACGTCGGCCGTCACGGCCATGTGCTCCTTAAGAACGTTGACCCAGCTCTTGTGGTGCACATAGTCCACCGAGCGCGCGCGAGGCGACGCACCACGTCCATGGCCTTAGGCACGTCCATCCCGCAACATCTCCAGCACACGCACCGCGTGGTGTGGCATGTACGTGGGTCTCCGACCGTGGCTAGCGAGCCCGCAAGGGCCACAACGGCGGCCCCTCCGAAAGCACGAGATCCATAACGGCGGCTTCCCCGGCGGCGAGGAGAAACCCCCGTGTGAGAAACCCTAGCGCCCGAGGGAGACAGATAGTGAGGCGTGCGGAGCGAGGCAAGGGCCGCAGGTTTTCCCTCTCAGTTTTGATAGGAAAAAAGGAGTAAATTGCAAAAAACCACCACAATTGAGGACCCTAATTCAGAAAACCGCCACCATTCGATTTTTTTTTCAAAAAACCACCACTATTGTGCTAACAGTTTTCAGAAAACACTTATCACTGGATTATAACTGTATTAGAGACCTTTGACAAAAAAACTGACCGCTGGGTCCCATGGTCAGGTCCCACGTGGCCAGGACGAGATAACGCCGCTACTAAACAAAACCGGCCCACCTCCCACCTCATGCATCTCTCCTCACCCCGACTCACCCCCTTCTGCCGCCCAGGATCCAACCGCCGGCGGTGCCCACTGCCTGAACGAGGAGGTCTCACAGGGCCGGGTCGACGAAGACGCCACACCGTCGCTGACAAGCCGCCGTGGCCTGGCACCGCACCGCCCAAGGAGCAACCTCCCGCGCTGCAACTGTCCCCATGACGGATTCGAGCACCGCCGGCTTCCGTGCGCCGCCCGGCGACGGATCCAAGCGGCGCAGGCCCCCCGCGCAGCTCCGACGACGGATCCGGGGCGACGCGACCTCCCCCTGTGCCAGCGGGCATGTCGACCGCCGGATCCAGCACACAGGAGGGCAACGGCGGCTACCAGCTCGCGACGGCAGCAAGCACCAGGGCCTCTCCGGCCTCGTCCTCCCGCCTGAGCCCCACGCCGGTGGACGCAGGCGCGTCCTGCCGCACCGCGCCGCCCGGCTCGGCCACGACCAACCACGTCGCCGGCTGTGGCCACCCACCTCCTGCTTCCTCCGCTTGCCGCCGACCTCCAGCGATCCGTGACGCCTCCGGCGATGGATCCAAATGGCGCCGGCCTCCCAGGCAGGCCTCCTTCCTTGTCCGGACGCCGCCAGCAGAGAGCTCATGAACTGCTCGATTGAATGCAAGAGAAAGGGATGAAGAGAGATAGGAGATGCTGACAAGTGGGCTCACATCAAGTTAACGGTCCATGCGGAGGGAGTCAATTTTTTGTGCCATGTCATCACTTGCAAGTGGGACCCAGCAGTCAGTTTTTGTGTCAAACATCTCTAATCCAGTGATAAGTGTTTTCTGAAAACTGTTAGCACAATGGTGGTGGTTTTTTGAAAAAAAATTGAATGGTGGTGGTTTTCTGAATTAGGGTTCCCAATTGTGGTGGTTTTTTGCAATTTACTCGAAAAACGAGATGTGGGGCTTATGCTTGGAATGAAAATCGGTGAGGACGTGAGGTCATTTGTTCAACCGGTGGGTACTAAGGAACGAACGACCTACGGCTCTAGGAGTAGAAAGATATTTACAAATTATGTGGGTACATAAATGCTTTGATAATTAGTTTTTTGTGTTATAATTTACATATTAATTTTCTTAAATACTTTGATGGTGATTGATTATTTCACATAAAGACCTTACTAAATAACTTGCGTGATTATAAAAAGTTCTGATCCGTTTAGATTTCTTTCATTGTGTGAGAAGATGATGTGAAAATAAACCGATGGGAGGAGGGGACGAAAAGCCCGGACAAATGTGGTGGGACGAAAAAAACCGTCCGGTGAATGTAATCCTACCAACTGCTCCATTACGAACTGAGATACTGCCCTACCCGGATCATGCATGCACACGGACCTGGACATGCACAGAGAGGCTTTGTCCAATAGCGTGCGAGGAGCACCAGCTAAGCAATCCTTCGTCTCTGGTGAGCACCGATATGCTGTATACCCCACGCTGTCATCATATTGCCCAAGACTGCACGAACATAGACGCAGGGTAGCAGCAGATGTTCAATGATCTCGTGACGCGGGTTGCTCGGGGAGCACAAGTCCTGGTGCCTCTGCCTTGTGATCTCTGGCTGGTCCGAAGTACTACGTCACTTTTCGTGCTCAGTACACGAGAAGAAGTGGCTGTTCATCGGCGCCCAATTGTCCTAGATAAGCCCAGCGGCTACGACGCTCCAGCAGGTTACCATGGGTTTGCTCGATCGTTGGCATTAGTGCACATCATGGAATTACTGATGCTTTCCAAGCTTACGTTACACAATTTTGATATCCATGTCGTCCATTTTCCTCTACGCGTGAAACTTCAACTATATATCTACAATGGTTGGTTGGGGCCGCATGAGCTAGCTAGCTCTCCTCATGATTATATTGGGCTCTAGCACGGTCTATGGCTCTCACGAAACAAATGGTAGAAAACAGGTTTTATATCCTGAGTCAGATACGAGTGTGACGCTTCTGACACACTCATTTTTTTGCGACCGTGCACCAACCCTCTTTGCAAGTAATCTTAGGGCATGTGACCAGGACGGACGACATGAAGTGGTGACTTCATGATGGTAGATCCTGGTAGGAGGACAGGGAACTTATGGTAGCTGGTCATTTGAGTTTGTGCTGAATATCAACCTAAAATTCAACCGCAAAGAAATTCGTTCATAAGTTAATACTGTCGATCAATGATTCAAAGTCCTACAGGCATCATATCCACGCAACAGAACAGTTATTTCCCTTAAATTTCGTTCTATGTACCAATCACACCTTCAGATGTCTTCAACGAGCTTGGCTCAAGAGCAGCCTTTTAGCTTGCAATCGGTCCAAGTCAAGCTGCCCATTCCTGCTTATTCAGTTCAACTTTTCTGACCTGGGCGAACTGGCTCCAGTGAGCAGAGTCCCTGAATATGTTTTGGCAACCTGAACTGAACTAGCTCACCTCAGCTCAAATCTTATGCCCCAACCCGGACAAAACTGGCTCCAAGTCATTTTGAGACTAGTCCACAACTCCAGAGTTTCACAAAACAAAGTTCTTCTGAAGGTCAAAGCCTCCCAGCCTTTCTCAATAGCTTCAACCATTGTTATATTATGATCAAAACTTAAATTGTATAGTTTAAAGTAGGAGCTTTTTAATTGTTTGTCCTCAACTGTTGGAACTCGCCCACATGATCGATCACATCAAATCATGATGAACACACGCGCAAAAACCTGATAGCCAAGGGCCCTTGTCGTGCCCTTATTTTCCCTCTTTATTACTTTTTGTTTTCCCCACAGTACAATCTAATATTACCTAGCCCTAATTAGACCAAGACAAGATTATCTAACACCAACCCACCAGTCCTCCTAGAATATGGTGTTTTTTTGGTTTTCAATTACCATTTAGGAATATTGATAAAACAGATATTCAGTTGATAAAAGCTTAAGGGCCAGGCCTCTCTCTGATCTGATAACTACTATCGCCTCCCAGCCCAGCACTATCAGAAGGCCCCCTCTTTTGCAATACTTAAGAAGGTCTTTCATGGCCAAATTCTTACCAAAGCCTTCTCCACCATTGAATTCGGCCTTCGGGGTCAACCCAGCGGCTTCTATGAGGAATGCGGCGCAAAGGAGGCTCGAGGGCTTGTTAATGAAGGCGGGAATGAAAGGTCACTTTGCATTGGATGCTATTTACCCTCCCCACTATGAGGGCTCTGTTGTCTTGGGAGCTTGCTTCTTGTCCATACTTTTCTTGGTCATCAATACGACAACCTATTCTGAATAGAACCAATCTTATTTTCACTACAAGAGGAATTTCGTGCTTCTGTCAGATCCTCCCTATCTCCTGATCGAGCTTGTGTAGGTAGATATTGCCTGGTAGAGCCGATAGTAGTACATTGTTTGGGATGGAGTCAGGGCCCTTCTCACCCCCTACGAGTCGTCCGGCAGAAAACTTTTTGACTACTCCAAAAATGTGAATCATCAACTCTAGGTTTAATTCTAGAAATGCATTTGTTCTTCATATAATTATTTAAGAGCACATCCTGCCACATACCAGATTCAGTTTCTAGCCAAATGGTTCTAGAAGCTGGAAGCACTGCAGCCTATCATTTGAAGGGGAGCCCAAAGCACTGCAGCCTATAGAAGCACTGCAGTGCTTTCAGAAGACCATTTAACTTGGCCATAATGGACCACTTTGACGAGAAGGAGAGCCCAAAGGACTGCAGCCTATCATTTGTAAACCACTAAAGCAGTAGAGCTATGGGCAATGATAAAAAAAACTAGAGCTACAGGCTATAAATACAGGGGAGTACGCAAGGAGCTGGGCATCGACAACTCTCTCCTTCACCCTGTACATCTGAACCTCATCCCCTACCTTCCTCTGTGTTCCTCACCTGTCATGGTTTTTCTTCTATATCACCTATCTTCCTGTACTAATCTGCAGCTTTGTTTTTTCTTGTCAGGTCAAGCTCGTGAGTAGGGATGAAAATGGAACGGAAACGGACATGATTGGGTGCTGCCACATTTGATTTTTTTTTGTGAAACTGGAAATAAATACATAAAATGATACTACTAAAAATGAAAATGGAGCAAATACGGCACGGAGACGGAGGCAGAAGGGGAGTGTTCCCTGGAACTAAAGACATCTTGAACAGTAGGCTAAAAAAAAGAAACCAACAAAGTTGTTCAGTTGATAAGATGATTAGCAAATATTATGACATATCATGCCTATATAATAGGATATGTCAGCGACGGTGATGTGCTCCATTAGCAGATAGGGATTCTATCCGTATTTTGCCATGCTCGATGTAGCAGTAGCACTATAGAAGTTGCGCCATTATGCTCACCATGTGTAGGGCCTAATTTTGTATTCGTTGGGCTGCAAAACATCCATGTGCTCATATTCAAAATGGAAAATTCCGTTTCCGCGTCTGTTCCATCAGAAAACATCATTCCGTTTCCGAATAAAACAATTCATTTCCATTTCACTTTTTCAAATTTCTATTTCCACTTCCATTTTCCCTCACCATTTACTCTTGTCCGCGGGAAAGGCTGATAGTTTCCGCTCCATTTACCCCTACTCGGCTACTCATGAGGTTGGAGTGTGTTAATTTGGGTTCGTAACAGTAGGGTCAGCAGAGTTATCCATGTCGCGACCCACGCACCAGCAGTTTCCTAACCCCTCACTCAGTCATTGGCTTTAGTGTGCAGCGTGCAATTCCTGATGCCTCCCAAGCCTACATTACGGCCAACTCATGTCAATTTTGTGATCTATGTCTTCATTTTTTTCTTGGATGCATGAAATTGCAACTCTATGCCTAGAATGATTGATTGTGACAGCATAAGTTAGCTCCAATCAATGCTGTATTATGCGCTAGCAGGCTATGATTTTAGGGAAAAAATTGGAGAAAAATGTTATATATATTGAGCCAGTTGGATACTAGGGTGACACCTATGACACACTTAATAATTTTTCTCGCGACAGTGCACCTACCCACTTTGCAAGTAATCTCAGGGCATGTGGGCAGTACGGAAGATATGAAGTGGCTCCTTACTGTTAGTGCATCCTGGTAAATTGTGGTGTTGAGTTTGTGCCAAAGAAAGTTTCTTAGAGGGAAAGTGCCCAACGCCCACTCTCCATTCGCTTTGATCGAAACCAAATGCCTTCCAACCATTTTCTATGTAGAGAAAAGAGCAGAGTACTGCCGCAGCTGAGGCCGAACAATCGTACAAAATCAAAAGTCAATTGATGTCAAATTTATTAAACCACCACTACTGCAGGAATGCCCAACAGTGGTTGGTGCAAAAAGCCTAGTAGTGCCGGGCCAGGCTCTCAGGGCCGCTTGCCACTGACCTCCCGCTACCACTAGTAGAAAACTGGGCTTTGGTCACAGGGCAGTTTTCACATTAGCCCCGGTTCAGTCACGAACCGGGACTAATGTGAGCAATGGTCCCGGTTCGTGAGCCCAGGGAGCCGGCCGGGGCCTCGTTGGCATTGGTCCCGGTTCGTATGGAACCATTTGTCCCGGTTCGTGCCACGAACCGGGACTAATGGTCCTCGCTCCTGGCCCACAACCATTTGTCCCGGTTCTTGGCATGAACCGAGACAGAAGGCCCGGATTTAGTACCGGTTCATGCCACGAACCGGGACCAATGAGGTGCCTATATATACCCCTCGCCCGCGAGCAGAGCACTGGAGTGCTCTGTTTTTCTCTGGCCGGCGAGGGGAGGGCTTTGTGGTGCTCTAGCTCACCTCCTATGCACATGAGGTGTTCGATGAAATGCCCGAGCCACACTAGTTAAGCTTTGTCCTCTCGAAGCTCGACCTCAAAACTCCATTTTCCTCGAGATTTGTCTAGGTTTAGCGGCCCGTCACGTCCCATTCCCGTCTTCACCGCCGTCGACCGCCCGCGCCGATCTCGTCGCCGGCAACACCGTGGTGAGCCTCTTGTTCTTATCTTCTTTTTGAAAGAAAAAAATTCTTACTTTAGATAGATACTTGTCTAATTTTCTTACTATTTTATTCCTTCTTATTACATAGTGCGATGGTTTTGGTATCCGCCCCCGTCGGCCCTCGTCCTGTCTATGATTCGGATGTGGTATATATTATCTTTTTATAACTATTTGATTTATTTATTGTTTATGACAAATATACCGACCAGCGTGACATAGATTTTATTTATCTAGGAGGTGGTTGAACCGGGAATTCTAACCGACCCTATTGTCGAGAGGTTAAATTTAGTTGAAGAAGAAAACAATTACTTGAAGGAAAAAATAAAAAAAATTGAGGAGGAGAAGATGATATTGGAGTTGCATGTTGCGGATGTCGTCGATGATCACAAGATCAAGATGGATGCAATGCGCTTGAAGATTAGAAAGATTAGAAAATATGCCATTCATACCGAGGCTTGGTATCATTATGCCATTGGATCAATTGTTACCTTGGTTGCGATTATGATCGCATTTGTTTTTGCATTGAAATGTTTTACATAGTTTCAATGTATGGTTTAATTAATTAGATGCTCTGGAGAGCTATATATATGTTGTTAGATGAGAACTATGTATGTACTTTGGTTCTAATGAGATGATGAACTTCTATTAATTTGGTCACTTAATTATCTATTCATGGTGTTCTGTAATGGTTTTTGACAGACTTAATTATATATAATGCACGCAGATGAACCGGCAATGGATGTACGGTGACAGACACACCTCCGAGTACATTAAGGGCGTGCATGATTTTCTCGAAGTGGCTGAGGCAAACAAGCAGAATGGTTTTATGTGTTGTCCATGCCCTACATGTGGGAATACGAAGTCTTACTCTGACCGGAAAATCCTTCATGCCAACCTGCTTTACAAGGGTTTCATGCCACACTATAATGTTTGGACGAGGCACGGAGAAATGGGGGTTATGATGGAAGACGGCGAAGAAGAAGAGGACGATGACAACTATGTGCCCCCTGAATACGGTGATGCTGCAACAGGGGAAGCTGCTGAAGATCAAGAGGAAGCAGACGATGTGCCCAATGATGCTGCAACGGGGGAAGCTGCTGAAGATCAAGAGGAACCAGACGATGTGCCCAATGATGCTGCAAGGGGGAAGCTGCTGAAGATGAAGAGGAACCAGTGCTCGATGATGATGATCTCCGCTGGGTCATTGTCGATGCAAGGACGCAATGCGAAATTCAAAAGGAGAAGCTGAAGTTCGATCGCATGTTAGAGGATCACAAAAAAGGGTTGTACCCCAATTGCGAAGATGGCAACACAAAGCTCGGTACCGTACTGGAATTGCTGCAGTGGAAGGCAGAGAATGCTGTGCCTGACAAAGGATTTGAGAAGCTATTGGAAATATTGAAGAAGAAGCTTCCAAAGGATAACGAATTGCCCGACAGTACATACGCAGCAAAGAAGGTCGTATGCCCTCTAGGATTGGAGGTGCAGAAGATACATGCATGCCCTACTGACTGCTTCCTCTACCGCGGTGCATACAAGGATCTGAACGCATGCCCGGTATGCGGTGCATTGTGGTATAAGATCAGACGAGATGACCCTGGTGATGTTGACGGCGAGCCCCCCAGGAAGAGGGTCCCTGCGAAGGTGATGTGGTATGCTCCTATAATACCACGGTTGAAATGTCTGTTCAGAAACGAAGAGCATGCCAAATTGATGCGATGGCACAGTGAGGACCGTAAGAAAGACGGGAAGTTGAGAGCACCCGCTGACGGGTCGCAGTGGAGAAAAATCGAGAGAAAGTACTGGGCTGAGTTAGCTGGTGACCCAAGGAACGTATGGTTTGGTTTAAGCGCAGATGGCATTAATCCTTTCGGGGAGCAGAGCAGCAATCACAGCACCCGGCCCGTGACTCTATGTATGTATAACCTTCCTCCTTGGATGTGCATGAAGCGGAAGTTCATTATGATGCCAGTTCTCATCCAAGGCCCTAAGCAACCCGGCAACGACATTGATGTGTACCTAAGGCCATTAGTTGAAGAACTTTTACAGCTATGGAATGGAAACGGTGTACGTACGTGGGATGAGCACAAACAGGAGGAATTTAACCTGCACGCGTTGCTGTTTGTAACCATCAACGATTGGCCCGCTCTCAGTAACCTTTCAGGACAGACAAACAAGGGATACCACGCATGCACGCACTGTTTTGATGACACTGAAAGTATATACCTGGACAAAAGCAGGAAGAATGTGTACCTGGGCCATCGTCGATTTCTTCCGACCAACCATCAATGTCGAAAGAAAGGCAAGCATTTCAAAGGCGAGGCAGATCACCGGAAGAAGCCCGCCATGCGAACCAGTGATCACGTACTTGCTATGGTCAATGATTTACAAGTAATCTTTGGAAAGGGTCCCGGCGGACTAGCTGTTCCGAATGACGTTGAGGGACACACACCCATGTGGAAGAAGAAATCTATATTTTGGGACCTACCCTACTGGAAAGAGCTAGAGGTCCGCTCCTCAATCGACGTGATGCACGTGACGAAGAACCTTTGCGTGAACCTACTAGGCTTCTTGGGCGTGTAAGGGAAGACAAAAGATACACCTGAGGCACGGGAGGACCTGCAACGTTTGCACGAAAACGACGGCATGCCTCCGAAGCAGTATGAAGGTCCTGCCAGCTACGCTCTTACGAAAGAAGAGAAAGAAATCTTCTTTGAATGCCTGCTCAGTATGAAGGTCCCGACTGGCTTCTCGTCGAATATAAAGGGAATAATAAATATGCCAGAGAAAAAGTTCCAGAACCTAAAGTCTCATGACTGCCACGTGATTATGACGCAACTGCTTCCGGTTGCATTGAGGGGGCTTCTACGGAAAACGTCCGATTAGCCATTGTGAAGCTATGTGCATTCCTCAATGCAATCTATCAGAAGGTGATCGATCCAGAAATCATACCAAGGCTAAGGAGTGATGTGGCGCAATGTCTTGTCAGTTTCGAGCTGGTGTTCCCACCATCCTTCTTCAATATCATGACGCACGTCCTAGTTCATCTAGTCGACGAGATTGTCATTCTGGGGCCCGTATTTCTACACAATATGTTCCCCTTTGAGAGGTTCATGGGAGTCCTAAAGAAATATGTCCGTAACCGCGCTAGGCCAGAAGGAAGCATCTCCATGGGCCATCAAACAGAGAATGTCATTGGGTTTTGTGTTGACTTCATTCCTGGCCTTAAGAAGATAGGTCTCCCTAAATCGCGGTATGAGGGGAGACTGACTGGAAAAGGCACGCTTGGAGGGGGGAACTCAATAATATGCAGGGACGGATATTCTTGGTCTGAAGCACACTACACAGTTCTACAGAACTCTACCTTGGTGACCCCGTATGTCGATGAACACAAGAACAGTCTGCGCTCCAAACACCCGGAGCAGTGTGACGACTGGATTACATGTGAACACATCAGGACTTTCAGTAGTTGGTTGGAAACACGTCTCAGAGGTGACACCACTGTTTGTGATGAGTTGTACTCGTTGTCCAGGGGACCATCTTCGACTGTATTGACTTACAAAGGATACGAGATAAATGGGAATACATTTTACACGATCGCCCAAGATCAAAAGAGCACCAACCAAAACAGCGGTGTCCGCTTTGATGCAGCAACCGAGAGGGGAAAGGACACATATTATGGTTACATAATGGACATATGGGAACTTGACTACAGACATGATTTTAAGGTCCCTTGGTTTAAGTGCAAATGGGTCAATCTGTCAGGAGGCGGGGTACAGGTAGACCCATAGTACGGAATGACAACAGTGGATCTGAACAATCTTGGGTACACTGACGAACCGTTCGTCCTAGCCAATGATGTGGCACAGGTTATCTATGTGAAGGACATGTCTACCAGACCAAGGGAAAGAAAAGATAAGGAAGCGAATAGATCATACGATGAGGCAAAGCGGCACATAGTTCTTTCAGGAAAAAGGGACATTGTGGGAGTGGAGGGCAAGACAGACATGTCTGAAGATTACGAAAAGTTTCATGAAATTCCTCCCTTCAAAGTCAAGGCTGACCCAAGCATCCTGATAAATGATGAAGATTATCCATGGTTACGGCGCAATAAGCAAATGACACAAGCGAAGAAAAAGTGAAGACTTTCTCCCGCAACTATTATGATGATAGCATGCCAACTTTGTAATAGACGAGTATGATACCATTGTCCGTTTTGTACAAGAGGTGCATCTAGTTTTTGCCGTAACCCTCTCAACTTTCTCGCACATGCTATGTGGATGAAATGATGATACCATGCCAACTTTCAACCTTTTCAGAGTTCATTTGAAATGCTTTATAAGCCCTGAGTGCAGAGAGGTTAGGCCCGTAAGCCTGCTAATAAATATAGCAAAAAAGAAAATAAAAAAACTAAATACAGCAAAAAGAATTTTCATAAAGAACTAATGGCACTAATAGAAAGTTTATATGTTTTCTAAAACTAATGGCACTAACAGACAGTTTATAATTTTGCTGACCTAAAAGCAAAAAGAATTAAAAAATAAAGCAAAAAACAAAAGAAAATAAATAATGCAAAAAATTTAAAAAACTGCCACCTATTGGGCCACCACGGCCTGAATACGACTAGAAACCCAACCTGGGCCAGGATTCAGGCCCGCAGAAGGCCCAATAGGCCAACAGACAGTACAGTGTGACATTAGGCCCGTAAGCCTGCATTTGAGAGGAGCTCGAGAAGGCAGCCGCAGTGGAGCTTATAAACCACTCCGAGCCCCTCTCAACTAGCGAGGTGGGACTAAACTTTTGGCCGCGGGCAGCGCAAGGCCTTTGGTCCCGGTTGGTGGCACGAACCGGGACCAATGCCACCCTTTGGTCCCGGTTGGTGCCACCAACCGGGACCAAAGGCCGCCGCTTCCCGCCCTTTGGGCTGCTAAAAAGAGGCCTTTGGTCCCGGTTGGTGGCACCAACCGGGACTAATGCCCACCTTTAGTCCCGGTTGGTGCCACGAACCGGGACTAAAGGCTTTCCTAT